>NC_133530.1:54756447-55061947 GCF_048544455.1 Silene latifolia
TTTGATTGTTAAACATTTGGTTATTTATTCAAGCATTTGGTTCTACTTTGTTCTTCTTTGCAATTCAAGTTCCATTTTCATTACGGTATTCCCAATTCTAGCTTACTATTTTACATTTCTATTTTAGTTATCACATAGTTTATCATTAGCACTTTTATTATATCACATTAGTATTATTCTTATTTTATGTTTCACCGTTTAGTTTACACCATTTCTACAATCATGTCTAGCATTTCTTCACAAAGTTTATAGTTTACATTTCGTCATGAGTAGCTAAATTCCTTAGTCTAGGGGCTAGGGAAGCCATGCAAAATCAAATATGTAAAATGATAAATTAGGTTGATATAATATTATCTAATTGTTTTTATCACATGTTTGCATCGTCACGTTTAATCTTTGTTTAAAGGCCTTATTCATTGATTAAGTTTGTTAATTCGTTCTAAAAGTCGAGAGGCATGGAATCGGATTAGACTAAGCATGTGTAGTAGGACGACCTAGTTCTAAACGAGAGTTTATCTAGGAGCCGGTCTATGATTGACACTAATATCGTAAGGTGGGTGTCTCTAAGCCTAAACAATTGACAATGTTGTTATTACCGAGTTTAACATGAACGTATATTTACCTTTGCATGTGTGACCCGACCCCCCTAGACCCCTTTTATCATATTGTTTACAATTTTATAATTATTAATCATCAAACCAACCAATAAATCAAACCAAACGAAATCGACCTTGATAAGAATCTCTCCATAACATATCATAATGCAATTCTCGTCTCCTTGTGTTCGACCCCTATTACTACATTAATTTGTGTCTAGGGTAGTTATCTTTGCATAGGTGTACGATAGCCTATCAATTAGTACTATCTACAACGGGTTAGAAATAACCGTTGTCTGTAATATTTTCATTTTGTTTGATTTTCCCGCCAATAAATAAAGCATCATTTTTATATACATAACAACGGCCTGAACCGTTATAACTGTATACGTCCTGAACAACGGTTTAGGTATAACCGTTTTATTTTATATTTCATTGTGTTTGATTTTACCGCCAAGAAATAAAGCATCATTTGGTATATGCCAGCTAATTACAATATGTTTCTCAGAAAATCTTGCTTATTTCCATTAATTTAAAGGATTACAAGTTTACACATAAAGAGTACAAACTACCACCATACATAATAAACTAGGTAAATAACAATTAGAAGAAGAAATTTGACAATTAACTTAAGCCATGCCTCATTATTTTTGAGTTCTACGATATCCATGGTTAACTTCTTGCATTCTTCTTTTGCCTTCAATATTTCATTGTCATTTCCCCGCTTCGAATCTTCAAGTTGATGTAATATACTTCTCACTTGAGTAATCTCGATATACATGCTCTTTTTCTCATTCACTAACTTGTTTATAACCTTCCTCTGCCACTCAGTCATTGGTTCATTAACCCACTTGAAGTAATTGCATCCACGCATTTTAGTATCGGGATTATAGAATTTGCAAGTAAGAAACTTTCTTCCCGGATTTTGCAAAGTCCAAGAAGTCCGCAATGCTGCCGGAACTGAGCAATTTCATGCCCTGTTGAAATAGAGGAAGAAGAAGAGCTACCACTTGACATAATTTGAGTAATAAGAGAGACAGAGAGAGAGTGAGAGAAAAAAAAAGAAAGGAAGAAAGAAAGAAAGAAAGAAGGTTATTTAAAATATATGTTATTCAGCAATTGTATAATCTAACACGGTTCTTATAAGAACCGTTGTAATTATCTTATTAATATCTTCCAATTTCCATTTATTTTTAGAGGTGTTTATATTCTAGCACGGTTCTTATGCACTACCGTTGTCAGTATATTATACTCCCTCCTATTCACTATTTTCTTCCCTATTTCCTTAAACGGATTATTCAGTTTTTCTTCCCCTTTCTTATTTTGGAAATTTTTACTCTTATTTTACTCATCCCTCTCTCCTATAACCAAACCACACCCAACTCTTTTACCCATATTTTATTACTTTCTTTAATGTTTTGGCCCCACAATTCTTTATTTAACTCATAATTATTCATACCTCTTTCCTATCACCAAACCTCACCCAACTCTTTTACTCTTATTTTATTCATCGCCTTAATACTCGTGCCCACAAACAAAGGGAATAAAATAGAGACTAGGAGAGAGTATGTTATTGTTTCATTCATTTGTCTCTTCGCAAGTTATTTAAAATCTATGTTAATAAGCATCTGCATGTAATAAAAAGTAGAACAATATATTAAAACGAGCATATCATACAATGGCGGAAAAAAAAAAAAAAAAAAAAAAAAAAAAAAAAAAAAAAAAACAGTACAACAAGGGGAAAAAAAGGAAACACAATAAAAAAAACCACAAAAACAAACAGCTAACTAAGTAAATTAATTAAACACCCTAACAGGAGTTTGACTAGAAGTTGGGTACTGAGGATAAACTTGATTATAAATCAAGCTTACTACATCGACATCAAGACGGTGATCAAAATGAGGCACTTCTTCGTCTTCCCATGATTTCGGTACATTAATAAACCTGTACGATATGAAGCTTCTCATCAAATGAGCGTCCTCAGCGGTGGCAACCCATAAGTAAGGCCTAGCATATACATAACGATCCTTAGGGTCATCGGCATAAAAGTCACTTTTGCCCCTTTGATGGTCAGGTGATGCATACCTTGCAGCGAGTTGTTTTGCTTGGCGAAAATCGTCAAGACCATCCCCTCAAAACTCGATCAGACCATATCCACGAAACCCACGACCAGAAATCCAAGCCGAGTGGTTTGCCTTAACATTTGAAAACCCATTCTCAATGAGGATGTCCCTCAATGGGTTAAGAAACTTAGAAGCTTCCTTCCCAGCAGCATCGCGTATGACTGGGAGATTGTGAATTATGCACGTAATCGGGTTGATATAGCGGGTTACCGACTGCTGAGGAAGTGCGACTGCGGATGATGAAGACGACGACATTTTAATTATGATATGTATGTATATGTATATTATTTAAAAAGTGAAGTAGAAAGGTTAGTAATAATAAAGTGATTCTTATTATTACTGCAAATGTGATGTTATTTATAGTATAATAGAGCTATAATTAATTAGATTAATTTCATCCATACGTTACATTCAAACTTTTATAAATTGTGCATGCATGCATGAGGCGAATAATGGTCAAACAACCAATAATAATAGGGCATGCATTGGTAAAACCACAAACTTTTCAGTTTTCACAGTGGATCTGTATTTACAACGGTTATAAGAAAAACTGTTGTTTATTGGTGTAATATGACAACGGATTTACAATAACCGTTGTTGATATATGAAATATGATAACGGCTTAACAAAGAACCGTTATCATTTTGTGTTATACATACGGTCAAACAATCAATACTGCAACTTTGAATCAGAAAAAGTAAAAATTACACGGCATGCATTAGTCAAATCACAAACACTAGAAAATCACAAATAATTAAACAATTTTTTTTAAAACGGTTTATGTCCAACCGTTGTTGATATATGTAATATGATAACGGCCTAACAAAGAACCGTTATCATTTGGTGTTATACATATGGTCAAACACGCAATACTGCAACTTTGAATCAGAAAAAGTAAAAATTACGAGGCATACATTAGTGAAATCAATACCGTTGTGTTTTTAGTCATTGGACAACGATTTTTTGATAACCGTTGTGTTCTTACTCATTAGACAACGGTTTTTTGGAAAGTCGTAAGCTTATATGTTTAACACGGTAGAGTTGACCGATTCTTATTTAACTTGTACCGTTTCCACTTTCCAATTCTTAACTTGTTAAGTTTCCAGTTATTATCTTATTATTATACCGGTTTCAATTCTTACTATCTTATTATACCGTTTCTAATACAACCCAAACTCATTATAAGTAGAATTATAATTTTCACAATCTTAACTTGTACCGTTTGCACTTTCCAATTGTTAACTTGTTAAGTCCTCCATTAATTTTCCACATCGATTATGTCGTCAAGTTCATCAACTTATAGTGGTTCATATTATTCATCCGATGATGACGATGATGATGAAGCATCATATGAACCTCTTGCAGGACCCCCAAGTAGATTTATGTACGCTAAACCCTTTACGTGCATCATTCACAATCTCCCATATACAGAGAACGGGCATGGAAAGGCTATACTCTCGTATAGCCTTGACTGGTTAATAGGTTTGATTCGGTTAGCCGGATTGAATTTGGTTCAAACTAACTACCCGGACAATGATGCGCATGATGGCTTCGGGCGGTGCGCCCTCATCGAGTTTGGTGGGGGTGAGGAGCGGGAATGCTTTCGTCGGGCTCGCAAACTTGAGGAGGCATTCTATAACAATGACTCTTCAAGAATCTGGTTTGATCACGATGATCAGCAAGTAGGCCCATATTTATGGGTTGCGAATGAATCTGACCGTCTCCTACTACTTCCGATTCTGCACCGCCAAGGTCACATTGCCGAGCAGGGGACAGTGCCGTTGGAATGGGAAAACGACTGTGTGGATTGGGCTGAAGGTGAAAGAGACATATATGGTGATATTGTCTCTGAATTCCAGAGGATGGGGTAACTTCAAACATATTCCCTCCATTCAACTCCACACTACACATTTGCTTTTTCACGTTTGTCAACGCTTGTTTTACGCGATAAATATCTTTAGCTTGATATTTTAATGTACTCCTAAAAACCTAAGTCATTATAATAAAAAAGATATTTTTCTGGTGATATTGTCTCTGAATTCCAGAGGATGGGGTAATAAAAAACGTAACAAAAAACATAAATAATTAAACTTTAATTCAAATCACCACCATAATCCAAATACAACTTACAATGCCAGATAATAATTAAAGACATAATTATTATAATCTGATGAAGTATTAGGATACTCATCATGAATTTCGGTATAAAGCAAGTTGTGGATCGACCCTTCATTATCACCGGGAAGCGCGGGTGGAATGGCCTCTTTCTCCCATGACATAGGCATGGTGTCAAGAATTTGATGCTTCCTGTAATGTTTCAGCAGATGATGATCGAATGGGTCGCAACCCATAGATAAGGGCCTTGTTATTTATCATCCGAATAGAAGTCCTCTTTCCCCGCATCTTCCCCCGCAAATCTAGCCCCTAATTTTCTTGCCTGACGAAAACTATCATGGCAGTTGGCTCGTCAAACACGATAAAAGCGAAGCCTACAAAACCTTGCTTATTTGTAGACACAGGGTACACTTTTTTAACCGCGGTAAAACCGGAGTCATGAAGCATTTGCGTCAACCACCCAAAATTAGGGTTTAAACCCTTTCCATTCACACCATAATGAACCGGGAGATTATGGAGAATGCAAGTAAAAGGTTGTGCGTAACGAGAATGTGATTGTAGCTCCGATACACCAGCCATATTTGTTTTAGAGAGAAATTAAAGAGTAAATGTTTGATAATTTAGAATTTGATGACCTAAAACATTATGAAGACATATTTATAGAATTATTTTGGTCAAATTGAATATTTATTAAAGTTCTGATAAAGTTTTGAATGCAGTAGTCAAACTGAAAAATCTAATCAAATACTGACAACGGTTGAATTGAAAAACCATTATTTCATAATAGAAAATAATAACGGTTACGAAAAATCCGTAGCTATAACATAACAACGGGTAACAAAAACCGTTGATGGTGTTAATTTAGTAACGGTTTTCAAAATGCCGATATCTTAAACTAGTAACGGTTTTCTAACAACTGTTGATAAGAGTGATTCTATACCGAGTTTTTGGAAGCCGTTAAACTTTTTTTACAACGGTTTGTTAAGCAGCCGTTGTCAAATTATAATAACAACGATTTTCGAGGGAAACCGTTATTCCTATTAGCGCGGTCTAGGTTTCCGCCAATATTTGGAAAACGGTAATCTAAGTGTCGTTGTTAAATGCATTAAACCATTGTGATACGCTCCTTATTGATTGCCAGATTTGGCATAGTGTTTCAACTGATTTTTGATGGCAAAATCAGTATAAATGCAACATTATTTCTGATTAATAAGGTCACCAATCTACTCTCTCTTAAGTAACACCATATATATTACTATATTAGTGAGTGTGAGGGTTTGGAACCGTAGTCAGTTTACACTACAGTGACGAGTTTTCGGAAACTGGTTAATACAATCGGATTTGATTAAAGCTGATCAGGAATCCATAGCAATGGCTGGAGGTTTAATTTCCGATCTTATTTATCGCTTCCGCTATTTAATTGTTGAATTTGTTGTATGTTTATTCAGTAATTAAACATGCTATTAAGATTAAGAACTTACATAATGTTCAATTGAAAATTTTTATGGCGACAAAAAGGACATGTTGTGCATGAAAATCAAACATAAAAGGTATATGTACACAAACTTTAAAATAGCGGGTACCATATACAAAGTGTTAAAATTAGGGGTACCACTCGAATTTTTCGAACGTGTATTAACAGTCACATAATCTACATTATCGCTAAGATAATTAGGCCATTGAATAGGTTTTAATGCTCATTATCTCCATCATCTGCTTCTTCCAACTGTCATATTATGACAATATAAGTAGGGGGCTGTTAAGCCATAAAAGACATCCAACATAAAACGGTAAAAAGTAGGGTTGAGAAAAAAATCCGAACCGTATTTTTAAACCAAAACTGGACCGAAACCCGAATAATGGAGACCGAAAAATTCGGGGTTTTTCCGGTGCGGGGCCCGGATTGAATTTTTAAGCACAAATGAGGTGCAGGTCTAAAAAAACCAAATTGGAGACCGCTTTTAAAACCGGATTGACTTTTTTCTGAAATATAATTTCATCTATGAATTAAACACACCCAAGCCAAGAATTAGGCCCAAAACATCAAAACCCTATTTCTCTTGTTCATCTCCTGCCCTTCAGTCTTTCACCCCCTCTCTATCATCTCTAAAAAACCAAAAATTCTTTATAAAGTAATTTTAGATGTATGTGACTCGTTAATTGTAGTTTTGAACATCATTTACATGTCTATAACTCTTTGAACTTTAATATGTATGATTTCTTTATGAAGTAATTTTAACATTTGATAACCGAGGTCTTCAAATATTCAAAATGGCAGCATGGTTATTGTGCCAATCAAGAGCATTCAACCAAAAACCGGGTTCGAAAACCGGTTCGAGTAACCGGTTTTCAGATCCGGTTTGAAAATTCCAGAAAAACCGGTTACCCCGATTAAAAGAGGTGCGGGTGAGGTTTAAGAAATTTAAGGTTTTTTAAAGCCGGAACCGAACCGGTTTGCAAAACCGGGTCGGGTACCCGGTTTTGCTCAACCCTAGTAAAAACAATACACTACAATCACACTCATGCCACCATCATTTTGAGCTTTTGGAACTTGAGGCATGGATTTTATTCGTGACTTTAGCAGCCGCCAGAATCGGCTTTTCTTGGACGAAAGGTCCACACATCGATCATCCTACCTATTCCGCCTATAAGGCTAATCCTTCTTACAATTTCGTATACTCTACCATATAATCGTATTCGTTATCAAGTCTCTTGAAAAGTCGTCTTAAGGTTAAACTATAAAACCAATAACCCATAAAGCAGGCCTCAACTCATTCGAGTCCAAAAATTAATTTGAGTTAAAGTTGTACACATTTTCTTATGTAAAAGTGTAAAATCGTAATTTACGAGATTTTTTTTGCTCTAGAGAAAGAATAAAGGCCAATGGATTAAAAAAAAGCGTTTACTGTAATGAAGAAAAATGTAAGATAAATAGAAACAAATGAAAAGAGGTCAAAAGGAGCAGAAAGATGGATAAACAGGAGGAAGATCCCAAAGAGCATAAACAGGATCATGAAAAAAATCAACAAAATCTTGTACACCATTGTTGGCCCCTGTGCAAAATGAGGCAGAAACCATCATCTCCTTCTCCATTACTGATCGCTCAAACTCCGACGGTTCGGTCCCCATTAATGGTGACATAACTTCATCCTTGGGCGGCATAATTTCCGACAATTCTTGGCTTAAGGTTAACGTGCCTAACTCCGGCCTAATGTATCGACTATTGTCTTCTATCCCACATTGAGATGATGAATAATAAGTTCCTACATGATCATAGCTACCCACAAATCCACTATACATCTTAGTTTGATGATTTTCGGAACAATAATTATTAACATTTCCATGCACAACCTTACTATTTTCAACTAAGTTATTATTAGGGTTGATTAGGGCATTGTTAATGCTACAAAGTGAAAAAGTTGTGCTAGGTTTTGTGGGTGTAATAGCAACATTATTGTCAAAAACATTTGACTTTTGACTTTCTACCTTTTTGTTTCTAAGAAGGTTTTTTATCCTAGAAGCAAGAGGTGAATTTGGAGAAACATGAGTATTAACAAAGTTGGTTCGGGTGTTGGAACCTCGGAGCAAACAAGCGGCCTCATCGTAAGCACGAGCGGCCGCTTCAGCTGTCTCAAAGGTTCCTAACCACATTCTTATTTTTTGGGTGGTGTCTTTGATCTCGGCCACCCATCTTCCACTCTGCCTTTGCCTTACTCCAACAAATTTGTTGTTGCCATTGCTTGATTTCTTTTTCCCTTTGAATTTGGTGACTTTATTTGGCAAGACATTGTTCACATTTTTTGTTATTGTGATTTGATTAGGTTGGAATTTGTGGTGATGATTTTCTTGGAAATGGAATTCCATGTGAAAATAATATTGGTATTTCAAGATTTTTGGAATAATTATTTGGTGGTTTGACACATGAAAAGGTGAAGATGAACATATATATATATAGGGAAGATCTTAATAGAGGGATAGTACTCGGGGTTATTTTATGCATGTCATTGTATTAGTGCGAGACTTGTCTACATGTCTTTGTTTTTAGTTTTTAGTGAGTAGAGATTGTTACAAGAATTGTTAAATTTTATGATTAGAGAATGTTTTTGTTGAATAATAATGAGTAAATTATCAATTACACCCACGTCAAATGCACATTTTTACATTTACTCCCACGTCAAATTTTTTTATTAAATTACACCCAAGTTAATAGCTCAGGTTAGAAATTGCACCCCAAGCCATTTTTAGGTGAAAAACTAAATGAAATGACTAAATTGCCCCCGCGTGTCTCTAACTGTGAATCAACCTCTAACTCTTCATTTTACATCCCCTATTTCAGTTTTGCCCTAATTTCATCCCAATTTTCCCCAAAATCTCCCCTTTCAAATTCCCCCAAATTTTCGCATAAATTTACGGGTTTGTATTTCTTAGTTTATAATTCGGGTTTGGGTTTGTATTTACGGGTTTATAGGGTTTAGGGATTTTGCAATTCTGTGCTCTAGTATGTGATGTTTACGTTTTATTATCAACAGTGAAGGAACTCAGATAAGGAGCTTGATACTCAACGATCTGTATTATCATTTGCAAGGAGAGCTAGAGGGTCGTAGCATTGAGCATAGACCATTAAGAGTCGAACCTTCTGCAAGCTTATGAGAAGAGAGTGGATCAAGCCTTGAAGGGAATCACCAAGATTTCACTGTTTGATATTTTGCGTCTCCAACATGACACCGACCTTGATGTTTGGGACGCTCGGAATGGAAAGCTTCAAAAAAGGGTAGCAGAAAATACATTGTTTCGATTCAATTTGGGTTTGGGTTTGTATTTTCGGGTTTATAAGGTTTAGGGATGTTTAGGTTCAATTTAAGGTTTGTATTTCTTAGTTTTAGGGTTTGTATTGATTTAATTGAACACAATTAACCAAAACAAAACAATGTGGAATTACTTACCTTGAGATGATGAACACAATGAAGGGAAATAAACACAATTAACCAAAACAAAACAATGTGGAATGACTTACCTTGAGATGATGAACACAATGAAGGGAAATAAAATTAGGGAAGAGAGACAAGAAGGATGAAGAGGCAATGAAGGAGGAAACAAGAATCAGCAATAAAGAAATGAAGGAGGGCAAAATCGTCCAAAAATTTATATTTTACCCAGAAAATTTGAAAATTGACGGAAATTTGGCCGGATTTCGATATTGGGTGCAATTTGTAAACTGAGCTATTAACTTGGGTGTAATTTAATAAAAAAATTTGACGTGGGAGTAAATGTAAAAATGTGTATTTGACGTGGGTGTAATTGATAATTTATTTACTCAATAATAATAGCCCAAATCAGCTAGGGAAGTCCCTGTCCTAATCTATGCAATATGACCAAGATGTCCTCTACCTCCCATTATCAAAAAAAAAAAAAAAATAAGCATCCATATTTGCATGTTTTGTCCATCCACATTTCCATTCATGCACGAATACATAATTTGTGGGTAGAAGTTGTCAAGAATAGACAAGAATATGGTGAGAGCATCAACAGTAGTTAGTTAGTAATGGAGGGCACGTTTGTTGTTGATAATCTTTGTAAATTGTAGGCTTAAGCTACCAAAATTCACACAATCTTATTATAGACGACACATATTCGTCTATAATTAAAGATGGGTCAAATATAATACCACATTCCCAATAGAACAAGCAACAAGTGGGGTGGTGGGGCCAAAAATGTCACCACTTTGTTTATTTGGCCGTCTTTTTTATACGGTAAGACGGATATGATATATCCGTACATAAAGAAAATTTAAAGTGACCAAAATTATACAAACAATAAAATTTAAGATTATAACCAACGAGTGTTGACCTTTGAAACCTTTGTTGAAGGTCTCATGGAAACAAAAGTGTCTCCAGAACTATAGTTGAAAGCTAAAAGACTAGCCAGCTAGCGATCAAGAGTTTGGTTTCTTTATTTTTTCAAATATATTGTATGGAGTACATATTAGGTATCTACAACAACAAAAAAACGAACTACAATAATCGATATAAGTTTTCTTGGCTGAGTTATTATGACAAAGCAGTTCGTTCAACTAAAAGTTATTTTTGACCCGGGAACAATTCAATTCAGGCTCGTAGTTTAGAAGTATTGTTAATTAAGCTAAACGAATCAAAACGTTTAACTAAAAACTATGGAAAAACATAAAATTAATATAAATGTTTTCTGGTTTTTTTCCCCTTTTGTGAGTGCATTTGAACTAAAAACTCTTAAATTCATTTATACCATAGGTATAACAAATGATTAAGCTTTAATTAAATCACTAGAAAAGAAATAATCGGAAATTTATACCATAGGTATAACAAATGATTAAGCTTTAATTAAATCACTAGAAAAGAAATAATCGGAAATTAAAAACAAAGTATATTTGGAACGATTAATAGTGTTACCCATTAACCAAACCGTTTAAAAACATATTTAGGGTCAGGATTCGGTTGAACATAACAGCATCTCAACTCAATCAAATTAACAATTCGGTAAACCGGACCTTTTTTTTTTAAACCCGGCAGAATTGAACTTTTGATCATGGATGAAACTATGCAAGTGACTTGCAAAGTTAAGGGGTATATGTGGGACTTTGAAATACGGGGATACTAAGTGAGAAAAGCTAATAATATAGGTCATCAGGCACAAATAACATGAGCTTTATATGTAATTTTTCTGAATTTATTTTTTGTATGCTAAAGTGGATGAGTTCGAAAACTTTATGGTAGAACTCAAATTCTTTAAAACAAAACTCGAAAACATATTTGAAAATCCATTTTTTTTTCTTTGTCAAATGAGCCTAAAGAGTTGATGAAAGTACTGATGCTCGGATTAGCTTTAATCCTTCACAGTCGGGAAAAAAAACCATTTACTTTAGCCCAGAACAGTCATTTTTCACAGCGCGCTACTACACGAGCTAAAAATTAGTATGATTGAAAATTTAAAAGCAAGCAAGATCCTTTCATCACTAATGGAAAAAAGGCAGACATGGAGAACGAGAAGCCCAAAATTGCTCAAAATCCTTTACTCAAGTGCTATCAATAGAGAACACTTCAAACCAAAGGTTGACATTACACCCCTTCAATTTTTAAGTATATAATTTGATAAATCGGCATGACAACAATAACCGAATCATAGTTCATGAATGTCGCTCAAGATATACACATTTTACACCAAAATCTCACATTACTCGGCCAAAAAAACCACATCGACCCTTAATACACATGCATAGCACCGAAAAAGTGATCACATGGATGAAATGAATGACAAGACACGAATCATTATAAATAGAAGGCGACAAACCATCTCACACCACAAGCAGACTTCCCCATTAAATTGGGAGAGGATACGCAAATCATGTTACTGAGAGAGGATGGACTGGAGGGCAAGTTGCTGCTGAGGTTGAAGTGATGACCAAGTTGAGGCAAGGGTGGCCGGTGGTAGAGTTTGTTGAAGCTGCCTTAATAAATTAATCATCCGGCTCACTGTTTGCTCTGTTGCCAGATCTTTGCCAGCACATAGGACCTACAACCACAATGAACGAGGATATTAAAAAATAAGCACATCAAGAAGCAGAGTTACGAAAATGGCACTAAATTTAAAAGCACGAGGAAAATAGGTCTTGAAGTAATGGATCGGTAGTTTGGTCATTTACAATAAAAGTATTCCCTAAAGATAATTGAAAGATAGGTAACAAACATCCTAAAAGGGAAAGATGTTGACGAAAACAAGGACATAAATCGAAAAAGAGTATTGGAATCCTGTCAAGTTACAAAAAAAAAAAAAACACGACAGACAAAAACATTTTGTCGTGTAAGAATTCAGGAACTGAAGCTTGTTTTTAATCTGCAAAATGCATCTCACTGGTGATAAGAAGACTTGGTGACTTGAAACAGCTAATTTAATGCGCACCAAATCCAGCTACTGAAGTAGGCATTAAAATAGCTAACCTTAGAACTAAATGCTGCATCAAATGATGGGTGATGCCACAAGTACAGCAAAAGCTAAACTAACAAAATTCAGCAGAATACATAAAGGCATATATACCTCAGCAAAGACTGCTACTATTTTAGGCAGATAATGGTTATTTGGCCCCAACAGATCCCCATCTGACCTGCAGAGAAGCCAGGGAATGAGTTCAGAAGAAGATATTATGGATAAGCAGAACTTAAACACCGCAAGTTTAACCACGAGGGGAGAGTGGTCCGAAATTCCAGGACAGCATAATTTGATTATTACCTCTCGACCATGGAACAAAGTTGTTCATGCACAACCTTGGCTTCAATTAGATCGCCTTTAATCGGTAAGTAATTGAGCCACATGGGAACAATCTGCAACAACGGAAGGAAAATAGCAAGTCAACACCTAAAGGTACATAATAGTCAAAAGGATAATTTATTATATACATTTTTATCCAAATACCTGAGCAGCATCGATGCTATCACGATGGAATTGGCAAACTTTGCCAAGAGCAGAAACAGCATTGTCATATGCCATCACGTTGTCAGGATGTGAAGCGTTTGGGTGACTTAATACAGCATCTAATCTTGAAAGGCTCTCTAAAAAAAATTGAGTATTTGTATTTGTTAGCTAACAAAATTGTGTTTAATAAGACAACAATATAAAGTTATAAACAAAAAGGGAAATAAAAACCTCCAACAAGAGGCTTGAATACAGCTCCACCAAGCTCCGCACAAACGCCGAGACCATAAACAGCTGCCTGGACAACAGCAAAGCATACCAAATTAAACAAAGTTCTGATTGCAGAAAAATAATCACTGGTGTAGCTAGAGAAAAACCTGTCGAACATCAGGATTTTCATCGTTGCAGGCTTCCAAAAGGAAAGGAAGGAACGTATCATAGTATCTGGACCACCAAAATACATGGTAAATAGACAGAATCAGGGAGAAGAGCTCTATCTCAAAACTATCAAATTAAGAGTGTCTACCTGAGGGCTGATTCGCGACAATGCTCCACAACATCATCAAATATACAAATAGCAATCCTTCTTTCTTCTGCTGTTTTATCCTTGCCCTATGTGTCAATAAACCACGTGATTATTCCATCCAAAAACATGAAAAGCGAAAATGTAAGCGGAAGGTTGATAGCTGTGATATATTAAATCGTGGAAAAATAAATACAAACAGTCAAACATCAGTACAGATTCCCCATAAACTTTTAAAGCCAAAGAGAAAATGCAATGAGAGAATGCCTTGGCTGAACATATAAGGATAACTGGTTATAGTTTCTCGGTTATTAGCAGGGTAATTTTGTGTTAAATAACCAGCCGTGTAGTTGGAGTGTGGAATAAACACAAGATCAAATCCCGGTAAAAAAATGAGTAACGGCCTAACAAATACTCCCTCCATTCATATCCAAATACAACACTTCCACTTTACACAATTGCTAATGCAAAAGTTGTAACTGAAATATCTCTAATTTTACATCATAAAAAATATAAAAATTTGATATTCTAATTGTATTTACGAAGACGAATCAAACAAGATCCCACATGACTATACTTGCGCTTATATATTGCAACTTTGCAAGGAATATCGAAGATTCTCCTTGTTCATGAATAGTGTCAAATAGTGAAGTGTTGTATTTGGACATGAATGGAGGGAGTATTACATAGCAAGTCATAACCACGGATTGCATTAAAAAAAGAAAAGCCACACATAATGAAGTCGCTGAAACACAATAGTTAACAATGAGATCAAATGTGAGGTGATCTAGGCAATTACATCTCTATCATGCAAGGAGTGCAAACTATCTTTGCATCACAAATGTTACAGATACCGCATCAAAATTATGTTTGTGGTGATCTTTAAAACCATCATAAATCAGTCCCAATACGTCGTCAGCGCCCAGATTTGACACGACATGGGACTGAAATCTGTTTAAGGGACGCAAGATAAACTATATACAGCTATGTTCAATGATTAGTAATTCAAAAAAGAAAAGACCAATGTTATAAAATTAACTCACAGAAGACGTCAATAGGGAAGTTGTGAATTGAAACGTATCAATTTGACACGACATGGGACATGACACTGGACACATCTCAGATACGACATAATGGGACATGACTCTGACACGTCGAAGTACTAAAACCAGAATTTGTGGAGATTGGATAGGAGAAGAGAGGGAGAAAGTGAGCAGAATAGAGATGACATATAGGCAACAAACAGGTACTCCATGGATAATAACTTGGAGAGAAAAGAGGAGCGAGAGACGGGAGAATACCTTACTAACAAAATAAAAACTAGGGCTCACAGTGGCTGTAGGGTTTCATTAAATAGGACGCATGATAGTCGTTTTAACCTTTCACCTGCTCTTACTTTCCAACGCCCACTTTTGTCAGTCAATTATTCTTACTAGCTTAGACAATCTTTAACGGTGATTTTCTCACTGTGGCCGAGGAAACGAAAAACAAAATCAAAGATAAAAGCAAAGGAGTTGGGCGACTTTGTCGGCTATGCAACACAGAACGTCTGACATAGCAAATTAGCAACCCTCCATCTTATTGGCCCAAATTGATTTTGCAGGTTCAAGTGGCCACAATTATAGAGGAATCTACTGAAATACTGATGCTTTTCTAACCTTTTTAATACTGGATGGGTTGTTGATATAGAGATGAAAAAAATGAACAGTTCAGATAGTAGGTTGTGGCCATGTGGGTCTTGGACTCTTTTTTTTTTAGACAAGTGTGGTCTTGGACTCTTGGGTGATAAATTAAGTTCTTATTTGGGTTGGATATGAAAAGACATCACCAAAGACGGCCTTAGTCTTCTATTGTAAAAAGAAGAGCTGCTCTAATGTACTGTAGTTTATTTTGTTTTAGATTTAGGGACCAATAAAAAAGAAAACAATTAACACATTTAACATAATTATTCAGGTGGCTAAATTTCATTTTTAAGACTGTAAGGTGTGAGTATCCCATGTCTAAGTAAGTGGTCAAGACACGTATTTGACTGTATCAGTTATCACCACGTAGTCTAAAATTCAAGATTGTGTGTCCGATACCCCAATAAGTATCTGATCAGATACGACACCTCTCTACCGTATCTGAGTAACATAATCAAATGTTCACCGGATCACAGAAAAACTGTAACTTCATACAAAAAAGACATCGAAAAACTTCTGGACTTACCCACATGGGTGTCAGGTACGAAGAGAGTTCATCAAAAAAGGGCAAGAATGATGCCTTGAATGTTTTGATCAATGTGCCCAAACAATCACCAACCTGGAACAAGATATCCGATAGCAGATTATAGCAGGTTTGGCCATATCAACATAGGGCTGGAACAAAGTAGAACTGTGAAAGATATAGGGAAATTATGTTTTGCGGGCAGAACCTGGTCGAAAAGCTCTTCTTCTTGCTCATTTTCCTCACTAAGTAATTCACCTTCTTCTGCATCAAAATCCTCTGCTTTGGCCCTCTCTGCTCTATCGGCCTTTCTCAATGAGCTTGCTGTGATAGTGTGCTTTATCTCGTTCACTATACTTCTCACTTGATTTTCATCCAAGAGTGGTCCAACAACCTAAAGCAAGGCACACAAGTCAAACTTTCCACACAGTGGGTTCAGAAAAATTAAGTATACATTCTTCACAATAATCATCTAATACTAGAGACAGAAGATTTTGAGGCCAAAAAGCATGAACTACAGCAACATTACCCAAGTGCCTCCAAGGGGTCTTGTTTCAAATATACCCAACCTTACCCATGAATTAGCAACACAAAGAGGTTATTTCCAGATTACCCAAGATGAAAATTGCGTCAAAAACTCCTTCGAATGACTGTTACTTCGCAATAAAAAAGAAGCTTAGCTAGTTTAGTGAGACATTTTCATCTATTCCATCTAGTTCACAATCAGAGAATAAGAGGACTTTGGCTAAAATGGAAATGGACTATTTAGGAGATAGAAAGTACGATAAGGACAAACATACAAGCCAAACGGAAGTGGACAAAAGT
Organism: Silene latifolia; assembly: GCF_048544455.1. NCBI lineage: Eukaryota > Viridiplantae > Streptophyta > Magnoliopsida > Caryophyllales > Caryophyllaceae > Silene > Silene latifolia. Next base: position 54,773,277 of record NC_133530.1, read on the forward strand.
GAAGAAATATGGACAATAGAGTGTCACTGCACGACCTCAAACGAAAAAATCTACAGTTTTACATGTGGTTTGTATTTCAAGCCATTTTATGTTCCTCTCATCACAACAACCATTTTCCAGCTCATTCTTTTCCACACCAATGTCGCTGGGATGGAGAAAATAGAAGATAAAAGACAAAAGCGACATAGTAAGTCAACAGAGGAGGACAGATGTCATGAGACAAAATTGCCACTCAGAAAAAACAAATGCACTGCCTATGCGCCTAAATAGAAATAAGGTCATGAAACCTCAATGCTTATTCCATAAGCTAATATACAGTACCTGTATACACTCCTTCAAAGCATCCAGCATGCTTGAACAAATTTCTACTTCAGGTTCCTGCATGATACCAGATATTAGGAGTGCAAGATATTACAATTTAAAATCAAAATCCATGCAGAGATCAAACAACTATATGCATAAAAATAGAGATATATAACCTTGTTTAAAGCCTCCACCAAAGGAGGTACAATATAGTCAGACAACTGCTTAAGGTATGCCTCATTGCGACCTTGTCCTAGCCCCTTCTCAATAGCTAATTTTGCAGAACGCAGAAGCTCCGGCATGGCTGTGCATAGTACCACATTACATGTCTAGCTCAACTGTAAAGGCAACTTTAGTTAGGCAAATGAACCAGCAATACCTGAAACTGCCGCCTTTCTGACTTCTTCATGGAAATAAAATTTTAGTAGTGGAACCAATATACCAGCGACCTGAAAAATATATCAAATCTCAAATCAATTCTGGCTGAACCTCTGGGACACGTACGTAAGAAATTCAACAAATGCAAGTATGCAACCCCGCATCAACCAATTTAGTGGGACCAGTCAAATTAGTTGCTCGGCTTAGCAGAAATGACAAACATCACGAAGCCAATAAGCCAACCTGGTCTATCCATGGAAAGAAACCTTCTTTCAGCTCATCAGCGTAGCAACATAACATGTTACAAGCTGTAGCTTTCTCCTCTAGAACGCTCGTTTTGATTCCAATCCTTTTGTCCCCAACAGTGATAGTTTCAATGCTGCAACAGAAAAACAACTATCAAGGAAGATGCATTTTAGGGAATTTAACTTGACCTTTCTAGAACGAGCAGCGGTCATTTTCCCTTGTAATGTAGTCAAGTTTAAATGGGGATCTATCTGAGTTGCCAATAGGTTGTGATATGTTCTATTTTGTCAATATTAGCATGCATTCCCCTATATACGCAAAAGACAAATGAGTCTAAGACAACATCTTGACCAAACAGAAAGGTTGAACAAATGTATGAAGATATAAAACAGGCAAGCATAAATCAATTTTAGGAATAGGCATAGCTTACGACTCATCATCAGATTCGTCAATATCAACATCTGAATCTGCACTTGTAATCGTCACATCAGGCTTGAGTTGAGCAGAGTGAAGCAAGGGTGGCATAACAACATTCATGTATGGCAAAAAATCCTGCCCTAAGCATTTGCAGAGTCTTGCCCATGCCTGAAAAAACAGTATCAATATCGATATTACAAGTTTTACCATCACCATAAAAAGTTCATAATCTTTCAACCAAAGTTAAGATACAAACCTGGAGCATATAACTAGTGGTTGGATCATCTGCTTCCATCTGTGATCCTTGCAACTGCATAAGAACTTCCATGACCTGGCATAACCATAGATAATTCAAAATTTCAGCCATAGACAATTGAATTAATAGAGAGCAAATTAGAACAAGTGTCAAAGAGCCCGAACAAACCTATTAGCTATGCACAAGCACTGACCTATAAGGATAAAGACAGTAACTAACGGAATGGAATGACTCAAAAATATAGCCCACAATTTGGTCGGAGCCAACATTTCACCTGAATCCCAATGGAGTATACATATACATGAAGACCTAACTTCTCCGAACTAAAGCAAGAACATGATCACAGATGTTTAATGTTACCTGCTTAGCATCCTCCCTAAACTTTTCTTTTCCAACGGCCATTCCAACCAGGCTAATACATTCCATGGACTTTGCACGAAGCATGCGATTCGCCTTGTCGGTAGCATTCACTAGTATAGCTTTTAAGTACGGCATAACAACATCATAATACTTCTGAAAAAGCTCCTGCAGTTACAAACAGAGTGTCAGAGGTTGCCTGCTTGAATTACCTTTGGTAGATTGACTATACTGGAAAGTATGAGAACCTGTGATGAATCCGCAACTGATGCTAAAGCAGTTAAAGCACCTTCTTGTACCATTGGCTTTCCATTCTGAATATATCAGAAGCAGAAAGCATGTTAGACAAGTAATGTTCCTCGTTACATTAAGAGGAATGGGTTTCCAGTAATAAAATGTGAGGGCAGAACTAGACATTAAATTTGAAACTGCAAATAAAATACCTGCAGGAGGACAAGCAATTTGCTCACTATACCATCTAGGTAAGGCGTCAATATCTCTGGAGTACAATTTTCACTGAAGTTCAATACTGCTGAAGCAGCATGTGCCTGTTGACAAGATAAATTACCAACAATCAATAACAAGTGTGTGTAAATATACATATGCATATAGAGAGCATGAGGCATAGAGAGATTTGGGTTAGGATAAACAACAATTTTATATAGTAACATGAGAACCAATCTTAGGATGATGCAAGTATAACTGAAGTGAATAGATCTTAGGGTGGTGGGATACGGAATGAAGCTGAAAAGAAGAACTGAAAGACAAAGAATAGGGATGTCAGTGGGGCGGGTTTTGGCAGGTCTCGCCCCACATCCGCCTCACTTGGGGCGGGTGCGGGTAATGATTTGATGGGTCGTGGGGCGGGAATGGGTTTCAAAAGTGTCATTCGTCGCGGGTCGTGGGGCGGGTGTGGGTATCACGTGAGACCCGGCCCCATACCCACCCGGCCACCCCGCCCACCCCGCCTCGCATGTCCCCGCTCCGCTTATACCCGCCTTACTCATAAACCTAGACAAATTTGTACTACATAAAAATAAAATTTATAACTTAGATAAAAAGTTTAAACCATTTTTTTTCATAAAACTAGAAAAATTCAATCTACTTTTTAGTTCTTACCTACCCAAATACCGAACAACCTAAACCCCAAAAAAAAGAAACGTTAATCCTCAAACTATTTCGTGGTTTAAAAAACTTGTGTACTAGTTAATTAAATGTTAGACCATTTTGCGGAAACTTATTTGTATAATATGTACAAGAGTACGAGACTAGTATATTTTAGATTCAAGATTTATATTTTTAAAAATTGTTTTGTGAGGAGATAGGTAATTTGGCGGGTTTACGGGTCCCCGCGGGGCGGGGACGGGTTTGAAAAGTTCAACCCGCTGCGGGTCGCGGGGCGGGTGTGGGTACGCATTATAGTTCGCGGATGCGGGCGCGGGTTACCCCTCCTCCGCACCCACCCCGCCCCATTGACATCCCTAACAAAGAAGTCAAAAATAGCACAGTTAATAAGGATGTTAGGAGGATTTTGATTAAAAATAGGTTTACTTTAGTGAACATACAGTTCAGCCTTTACAAATCTGTGAAAATACTCCACGGACCTTCAGCTTTAAATCTTTTAAGAGTGCTTTGAGCAAGCTAATGGTCCATTCACAATAGTTCGCTTATGAATTTCATGTGGAAGACCAAAGCTTTTCTTTCAAGGCGGCACTTGGACAATAACACTTAATGAACTTGGTATTAATAAATAAGATTCTTGAAAGGCAGGGCTGAAAAAGCTATTTCTGAATAACTGCTTAATTTTTCAGATTCTGGCACCCAATTAAGTTAAATGTTTTCTCTAAGACCATAATTTACTCGCCAATTTTTATTTCTTAATAAAGTCAAAATATTTACTATTCTTTGGCATTGAGAGATTATGAAATATAGTAAAATGACTCACTAAATTGCATGTACTTATTGTAAAGTATACTAGTGGATTGGTACAATTCTCTATCCCTTTACCTCGTTATAGCCTACTGCTTACATTGACCTCAATATAGAACTAATGGATAAACTAGAGCAATTGTCCATACAACAAAAATTCACAACGAGGCTTTTATGTTACCAAATTCAGCTGAAAGGCAACAAAAGTTAAATAAACAATAACAGATCTAAACTGGTATACGGTTTGGTAAAGTCTTCAAATTATGAGGATCCAGCACAAACAACTGCACAGCTACATAACCATGCGGCCATGCCTAGACTGCCACTCATACCAAATCATAACAGGCTGCATATGGCCATTAGTCATATGTACAAAACAAGGGATAACATTGTTTATCTAACCAAAAGAAATGAAACTAGGAGAAAACTAAGTCTATACTCTATTCTTTATTTACAAAATCATACCGAGTAGAAAATAAGGCTCGCGTTTGTGTAGTTAAATAATGTGAATAACATGAAGTCTATAATTTCGCATTCGGTAGCAGATAAACACTCCAACAACTTCCAATCTTCTACATATCAAATTAATAAAAAGCTGAAACTTGCCTGCACACGAGGATTTTGAAAATCATCCATAGCTGAGGCTAATGCAGGTACGACAAGATGGTGGTACTGTGTCTGCAAATCTGGACCCAAATCTGTGGACAATTGGCCAATCGCGTTGATAGCAGCCCACCGTACACGTGGATGAGGATCTTTGAATGAATTCAAGACCATAGACACCACTTGCTCCAAGTTCTTTATCATCACCTGCCCAATCAGATATAACTAAAAACTCAGACTCTAGCACTACACGTCTACGCGTCAAAACACAAAAGACAAAGCCAGCTAAAGAGAATTTAACATGAAGATATATATCATTAGGCTACATTAAGCACTATTATAATCAATAACATAGTCTACATTATCAAAATCTTTATAAAAATGTACTCGTAACAAAAAAAAGTCCATCCATCAGTCAAATTGGGTAGCAATTTAAGCCTGCAACTGCAAACAAGTAATTAAATACTCCTCACTGAAACAACTAACTTTTTAGAGATTCTTTGAAGGGACGCTGCAAACTAAAGTTCAAATTGGAGTATAAGTCGCATTACCATGCAATTCCACAAAAAATACTAAAATCAAACACATTCCAATGCACGAACACGCGTTAAAACAAATAGCGATGCAGCAAATGTTTGAAGAGACAATGAGACATTGTAAAGTAGAGTTTAAATGGAGTATATTTCACATTGCAACGCACAAAATATTCCAAAATTTATACCTTGGCGCAACCCTCGGCTATTTGAGCCAAACAAATGAGTGCAGCATGGTGCTTCTGCCACTCAGGAGCAGCCAAGAAAATGGGCAAAAGCTCGGATGCAACAGGCACAATAGTATTACCGCCCAACGAAATTGCTAGCCTATCCAAACACTCCTGAGCAACACTATAATTACTCGTCTCACCAGCATCCTCATCCTCACTAACTGCACTATGCCATACAGGATCATCCTCAACATCAAGCAACAATTTCATCAATATGCCAAACAACCTCTGAATAAACTGCGGCAACTTTCTCATCATTCCTGGAGCCCGCTCCCTTGCCTCCGCCAGGGTAATCACGAACTCAATCGCCAAATGTCGTGTCCCTTCCTCCAACGCCTCAGCCTCAGCAATCTGCAGCATTGCACCAACCACATCCACCAGCTGTCTACGCAAGAATCTCGGCTCTGTCCCTGCCAAATCGATCAACAACTCCAACGCTTCTTGTGCGGTCGCCTCCTGGCCAGAATTTAGCGCTTCGGTTAGGGTCTGCATCATCGGAGGGAGCAAATCCTGGAACCTATCGCGGTCGGAAGACGTGTTTAAACACTGAATAAAGTTAATCGTGGCGCTTAACGCCGCAATTCGAACATCGGCGGTACTACTTCCGGATAAACACTGCAAAAACACGTTATGCAGAGTTGTGAGGTGCGGAATTAGGGTGTCGCCGATGTACTGCGACAATTGCGCGAAAATCAACAGCGCCATCTCTCGAAGTTTGGGATTATCCGAAGTAACACACTGGAACATAAACGGTAACAATTCCGGCCATTGATTTTCCGGCACAATCGTCGCAGCAAGTTCCGAAACGGTGTCGCACAACTTCCGCGAAATCGTCTTAGTATCCTCCGATTGAATACACGACAGCAAGATAGATTTAAGCGAGGACTGAGTGGCGGCAGCGAGTTTAGGGTAGATGTACGAGTCGTCACGAGTGAGGAGTTTTCGGAGGAGAATAGCGGACATAGCGCGGGCCTCGGGATGAGGAGAGGACTGAGTCATACGAGCGAGTTGGAGAGAGAGCGAGTCGGGTTGATGTTGTTTGCAGAGGTTGTAGAGTGACTCGGCGGTGGAACGCTGTTCGTTGTTGGTGGACATGAGGTGAGAGATTAAGGTCTCGAAGTGAGTAGGATCGGGACCGAGAATCGCTGCCATTTGAGCGTGATGTTGGTGAGTCAACTCGGACGCCATTGGAGGGAGGTGTGTGTGAAAGTGTGTTTGTTTTGCGCCTCGAGAAAAGAAGAGAAGTAGGGTTTTGGGGGGGAGGGATTTTATTTAGAGAGAGTAGGTATGTATGTGAGGAGAAATGAGATGGAGGCGGCAAAGAGATTTATGTGAGAGGCTGAGACAAGGTTTTGTTTTTTGACAGACTTATTTTGCAGTCTTTTAGGGTGTATCCAACCCACTTGCCAGATACCAGCTGCTCACTCATCAATAATTTTCCCGGTTGATCCTGTTTCACATGGATCATTTTAGTCTGAATAATAAGACGGAATTTTATAATTATTTTATAATCAAATGTGACCATTATTGAAAAATAAGTTACCGTAAATTATAACACGGTTGTATCACTACTCCCTTCTTCGTCGACGTCATACCATCCCTTCATAAACTTTAAGTCTACTCTAAGCTTGTGTTTTTTCTTTTTTTTTTTGGGGGGAGGGGAGGGGAGGGGGGGAGGGGGGTGTTAAGTAAGGCTTTCAGATGGAAGGGAAATGGGTTGATGAGGACGATGCAATGAGGGTGGGCGGAGTCCCTGACGAGGTATGGAATATGTGTCGGCGAGAGTGGTGCTCGTAGTGGGTGTTAGTGGTAGGTGTAGGTGTTAGTGGATGTATAAGATTATAAAGGAAAAGGTATGAGATATCTTGAGGTGGGGGAATGGATTTGAGAGGACGGGTGAGTAAACTCATTCCGAAAAATGAGTGAAGGGAATGCAAATATCTATGAACTCGGCATCAACAAAGAGGATGGACATATTTCATTCACTTTTTTTTTTCTTAAAACCAAACACCCATTTATTATCGTTATTATACTTCATGGGGTAATAATCCTTTAAGACAATTGTGAGGTGTATAAAGCTGGATAGTGGTGCGGGTGTAACAACAAATTTGTGTTTTATCTCTTATTTGCAGATTTAACGCAAATTTGTTGTTACAAATTTAGCACGCTCGGTGGGACATCTCTACTACTCATCTCTTTTTCCGCACAATCAAGTTTCACAACAATCGTTTTAATGGCCTTCAGGAAGATCTCCGACATGTCAAAGAGGATGACAGCCAGATCTTATGACGATAAAGCTCAACCTGTCTCGGTGGGTCTCTTGACAGATCGCCCATTGGTGTTTCTACAAGGAGCATGACCAGATCTATCCTCATCCGTACCGTTGCAGCGAGACTCCGTTCCACATCCGTGCCTACGAGACCCCGTAATTCCAACGTCACCACCAATGCTTCCAGGGAATCATATGGTGCCAGCGACTCTAGGCCATATGAATATCTTGTGTTTGGTTCATCTTCTCACATCCGAGTCGACGACCCTCAGTTTGTCTCGTCAACATTTCGAGAGATGATGTGCGACACTTTTGAGGAGATGACTGTTCACACTAGCCCTTTGTTCGAACCATTCATCGTCGAGGATAGCCACAGTAGCGCTGGTTCGTCTCCGTCGTCACCACAAAGGCGTAACGAGGAGATGTCAAGCCAACAGTCATATTCCATGGTGGCACCCGTCATGGTTGACAGCTTAACAAAATGAAAGTTATTCTAGAAGACCTCCAGAAGGAAAACAAAGAGAAATCCAAGCAAATTGCCGCCTTGACGAAAAAGTTGGAGAAGCGGCATGGTTCGTCGTTTCATAATGAAGATAGTGATTACGCCAGCGAGAACGATGATGATCGTGACAAGGATAAGTCGTTTACTGCTAAAGACGTCCAAAAGATGATCGCGGAGGCCTTCAAAAGTCAGTTCGATGGAAACTTCCACTCTGTTGACAAGCACTGTTACGTCAAGCCATATAGTAAAAGGATTGATTATTTGAGGATGCCTATTGGCTACCAACCACCGAAGTTTCAGCAGTTTAATGGAAAGGACAATCCCAAGCAACATATCGCCCATTTCATTGAAACTTGTAACACTGCCGGTACTGATGGTGATCTTCTTGTCAAGCAATTCATCCGATCTCTGAAGGGAACAGCTTTTGATTGGTACACGGATCTAAGCGCCGAGTCAATCGATAGTTGGGATTAGATGGAAAAGGAGTTCCTTAATCGCTTCTACAGTATCATGTGTATTGTAAGCATGACGGAACTCACTAACACGAAGCAATGGAAGGACGAACCCGTTATCGATTACATCAGTAGGTGGCACGCGTTAAGCCTCGAGTGCAAAGACCGTCTGTCGGAGACTTCTGCTATTGAAATGTGTATCCAAGGAATGAATCTAGAGCTAGTCTAAATCCTCCAAGGCAACAAGCCAATAACATTCCAGGATTTAGCCACTCGAGCTCACGATATGGAGATTACTATTGTAATACCCGCCCTTTTAGAGACCCTTTTACCAGCGTTGACTGACCTTGGGAGCGGTAATAATCCTTAGAAGTGCGTGCCAAGTTACCTTGGGTTGTGAGTTATGCGTGGTACTCGATAGAGTAGAGGCTACTCGATCGAGTAGCTTGGATACTCGATCGAGTAGGGTGGCACTCGATCGAGTATGTGGGACACTCGATCGAGTAACGGGTTTTCAGCGAGGGTTTATAATCGCGTTTTGTTAAATCCGCAAACCATTTCCGCCTCATTTCTTCAGACCCTTAGGTCGCCTCCTTCCCTTCCCTTCACCATATAACCTCCATGGAAGCCTTTGAAGGTTCTTGTGCCTTAGGAGAGCGTAACTTGAGTCGGGTAGCGGTCTTTTGCCGGGTTTCTTCTTATAGGTATGCCGTCATCATCATCCGTATCCTTGTCTTTGCAGTTAGGGTTTGCTTGGTAGTGATAGATGATTGTGTTATGGTTATAGGTGTTGCTTGATTGCCGGATGTTTCGTATGTTGGCATGGAGTGGTTGCAGTTGCTTAAAGGTAGGTTCGCCTACTCAGTCGCTGTAGATGGTCTAGTGAGTCGGTCGTTGTGGTTGTATTGTGGTTGTATTGTGGTTGTGTTTGTGTGGCAGTATGTATACGGTGGTCAGTCGGTATATACAGTTTGTTGGTTGTGTTGTGTTGCGGTATGCTGTGATTGTTTGTCTCGGTTCTCGAGATGCGTTCTCGGTGAGTGGAGTCACTTGCGGGAGTGGCTTCACGCCCTAGTTTCGCCCTCCGTGGAACCCGCCACGGGATGGGATGTGCACATTAATGGGACAGGGTTATCGCTCGGTATGATGAGCGGGGATTTGGTGGGTACGGCTACGGTCCCCCCCAGCAGGGTGGTCCGGTGGACGATCGGTGACGGAGATTGATTGGAGTGGGTGTGATTGTGTGTGTGACTGATTGTGTTGTGTTGTTTTGATAGTAGTTGTTGGTATTGTCATGTCTTATCTCAATACTGACCTTGTGTGGTTGTCTTGTTGTTTTATGTGTCTGCCGTGATCCCTTATGGTGAGCAGTCTGTCTTAGCAGGTGTTGATGTCGTTGATAGCCGGAGTCAGGCGAGGATGAGTCTTCACGAGATTTGATAGTAATAGCGAGTGGCCATTGAGTTGTATCTTTTATATCGTCAGTTGGTTTTAAATCACTTGTAATATAACATAATCGTTCTTTTATCGACATTTGATTATTCTTTGTCCTAAGGCAACCGAGATGGTAACGCCTTTATATGCTAAGGAAGGCCTAGTTAAGGCTCCTCTGGATATGGAGGTGTTACAAAGTGGTATCAGAGCGACGATTTTGGAACCTGTAACAAATGAACTTAATGAACGTAGCGAGTCTAATAAAATAAACCTGGTGTATGTGTGATGGGAGCCCCAGCTGATGCTAGATTTTGGGTGAGTAGGCACCCTCATTTCAAAATCTTGGCCCCATGGTACTTAAGCCAGTCACAGAGTATGGGAATGTGGAGTCCGTGTGTATGTATGTAATGTGTATGTTAATTGTGTCGGAGATATTTGTGGTCGAGTCCTTGCTAACGCAAAAGTGGGTATAGTGGTTGCGTTTGGATTGTGTATAGTGAAGATTTGGCATGATTAGTGAGCTTGTACGATGATTATGAGAAACGTGACAAGAGTTTATTTAATAGAAATGCGTAAAAGTGCGGGAGTGTATGCTGTAGTATGAAAGGTGGACGTGTTGGTGTTTACTTTAAATTGATAGTTAAGGAGGTGTTGAGATATAGTACGAGAATTGGTAATTAATGATGCGTGTATACAATGCTCGATGATTGAAACTTTCCGCTTGCGTGGTGTTTAATTTGGTGGAATAATTTGCTTATATTGGAACTGGAACATGCTAAGCTTTAATTTACTATGTAGAATATACATTTGAACGACATGTGAAATAATGATTTATCGCTAATTATATGTTTCATGTTGATGTGAGCACGAATTTGCTAGTAATGTAGTAAGATGAGTTTAAGTGTGATATGGTAATGTAATAGTGTATATAAATGACTCGATAGCAGGTAAACCGAGTTGGGTGAATGTGTTATAGCGTAATATGACATAAACCTTATTTGTTGAGACGGTTTGATACGCTTGAGTAGTAATGGTAATACATGAGCAAGCGTAATGATTAGTGGCGAATTCCGAACTTAGTTTGGAATCGACACGCGATATTGTTTTTGCAGGAATCTTCGATTTATCTCGTATTTTTGACCGAGTACTCAACCTTACTTGACCGAGTGCGAGTGCTTACTAGACCGAGTAGACCTCACTCGATCTAGTTAGGAAGCTATGACGTCGGGATGTGGAAATTTTCTGTAGATACTCGACGAAACAGCACCTACTCGATCGAGTAGAGGGCACTCGATCGAGTACCCTAGGCACTCGATCGAGTAGGCTACAGTACAAAGCCTTTTACGGGTTTCTTAAAACCCTTATTTCCTCTTATTCTTCTCATTCTTTCTTCTTAATTTCGAACCCTAGCCATAAACCTCTCACAAAACTCTCCTCTCTTCTAGTGTTGGTGGTGATTAGTTGGGTTATTTGCTTGTTAATTTCGTTCTTTTACTTTCTTTATCTAATCAAGGTATGATTTTCTCCCTTATCCATATGTTTTATTACATTGAATTTGTTAGAATGATTGTGTAATCTGAAATTTTCGATTCATATGGGCGAATTATTGCTTTAAATTGTTGTAATATGATTCACATGCTTTCCTTTCATGAATGTTGGTGATTAATTCTTTGTAAAATAGGCTAGAAATTGCCAATTTGGGGGTAGAAATTTTCTAGGGTTACAAAATCAAAAATTTTGTTTGATTGTTTTCTACATGTTGGATGATGAAATTGAGTACTACATGTTGTATATACCATGTTGAAAGTTGGATTTTAGTAATTTTCACTTTAAAACTTGCCTTAAAACTCCGTCTTAAAAGTGCCCCAAATTGAAATTCGTTTTCTATATTTGAAATTTGGTGTTGGATATGATTGTTAAAGTAAGGGCTAAACTTCAATATGATAATGGTGATGTTAATTGATGGTGAATATGTCAAAATCATTGCAATTTGTGAGAGACCGTCTGACAAGTCTAATTGAGTTGTTTGTTTCTAATATTGAAGGTTGATAATGATATGTTTAAAATTACCTTTCTATGAGCATGTACGGATATCTCACATGTTATTAAGTATGTATATAGAGTAGCATTTGAATCATGCTAGAATGTCAGAATTGGTGGAGTAAATCATGTTTATCATGCTAAGCTTTTCACAACTATAGAGATTGTCTGAGTTACTGAAATTATATATCAAATTGGGAACTTGTTGGTGAAAGTGTGTACCTAGCTGAGTCTTCAAAGTTCAATTGTGTGAATTATGTGCCTTACATGTCTATGCAAGTTTGCTTAAGTTATATGCTGAAACAGATGCCGAGACTGAACTTAGGGACCCGTCAGAGCAAGAGGGGGAGGGCTTCACAGCCCGAACCTGGGGAAGGTAGTGGACCCGTAGTACCCGCGGTACCGGAGTACCCTTCGGTTGTGTTTATGGACTTTAAACAAAGGGAGCGTTTTGTGGCGTTGCAAAAACGCAAAATGAGGCCTACTCGTTGTGTGGATACCACACTCCTGACTGACTTGGGAATTGAGACGGATGTCCGTCACATATTCGAGACTTTGGGGTTTACGGGGTTGTACCGGCTGAGGAAGCATACCTACCCATTTATTACCTTGGAGTTTATGAGCTCGTTTAAATACGAGCCAGCTGCACAATCTGTTGAGTTCCGTTTGATGAACACAAGTTTCCTGTTGACCATGGACCTTTTCGCGTCTCACCTTGGGTTGGCCAAGCCTCCCAAGGATTCCATCACTGATATTCCTGCTGAGTGCGGTGTCTGCCGCCTAATGCCTTATCTTACCGAAAAGCCAGCTCCCACCTCAAGCAACATGCTGATTAATGATGTTCAACATGTTACCTTGAGGATCTTTCTTCGTTCGCTTTCGAACCTCCTTTATGATAGACCGGATATCAGTAAACTGAACAACCATGAGGTGTTGCTTCTGATGTCTTACCTCAACCCGGAGCGGACCGAGAGGGTGGTCTTTAATGCTTCTGCCATGGTCTGCGCTAGCCTTGCTTTGATGGCTACTGCCACTTCCCGTAAGATTGAGTTGTGGCGCTATCGCCACTCGGTTAGCTGAAAAGCTAACCACCTTTGAGGCTTCTTCCGAGTATGTTCCTCCAGCTGCACCGGCGCCTACGATGGACCGAGACTACTACCTCGACCTGAAATGGTTGAGAACTTTAGGCGATGGCGCCTAGCTTGGAGGGTGTGGGGCATGAGCTGGATGAAGATTCCGGCTCCTGAGCACCTCCCACCGACAGAGCCGTTAGACCCGGTGGTCATAGCTGTGGACTCCGATGAGGAGGAGGAGGGTGATGATGGACCTCGACAGTTGCGGACGTACCTCATTGATGATACGATCCTTCAGGTGATGCCCGAGCCGAAGAAGGGAGAGAATGCAGCAGTAGTGGAGGAGAGGCCCAGGTTGGGGAGAGGACCCCGTCGAGTGAGGGAGAGGACCGCTGAGACTAGACCACGGCCGGTAGCACCACCGCAGCAACACCCTTTTCCGTGCTACCCCTACCTCGACACCCCGGAGACGCGTGCGAGCTACTTGGCGGAGAGAGTGTCATGTACTTTGACACTCTGGAATATGCATGAGATGGCGTACACTCAGGGGATAGGGACCGAGGGACCACATCCAGTGTGGTGGAGTGGAGTCGGGGACTATAGTGGGGTTTTCCACTCTTACGGGGTGGATCAGTCAGCTTGGGGGACACCTCAGTCCTTTTCTTTTGGCGGCTTGACCCCATGGTATGTGAGTCCTGGAGCTGGAGCGGGGGTTGATGCGGGTATTGGGTCATCTGGAGTGGGCACATCGGGAGGCGATGGTGGCGGAGATGAGGTGATGGAGGAGGAGGAGCAGCAGCAGCAGGAGGAGTGATACTCCTATTCTTTACCTCTGTGTTTGGTTGATGGTAGTCGTCGTTAGATTATGGTAGTCGTTGGTTGTTAGAACTTTTATTTTAGATTTGTATGGTTGGCCATAAGGCCGGATTTACTAGCTTGACTTGATTGCAGGATTTTGGGAGTCGGGAAGTCATCCCGACTCATGTTATGTGGCATTATGTATTTATATATGCGGGTTATGACAGGTTTTCCAAGATTTTGGCCTGTAGGTACTCGACAGAGTACCCCATACTCGGTCGAGTGGCTACAGGTGTGGCAGAAATGAAGCATTCTGATCTCAGGGCTACTCGATCGAGTATCCTAGACACTCGATCGAGTAGCGGGCACTCGATCGAGTACCACTACCTACTCGATCGAGTAGCACTGTTACAGGAACTTTTGAAAAATTAAAATCGTTTACTTGTTATATAATTACATGTTGGATGTTTAACATGGTTATTAATGAGTAGTAACATGTTTGAACCGTTCATTTCATATGTTGGAGGTCGTGCTTAGTTTTAAGGGCGTGTTTGCAACGAATAGTGAAGTTGTAAATTATTCTTATTGCATTCATTTTACATCCGTTTTGTCTACAAGTTGTATTTCACCGGATTCTATATATACAAATTCAAATGATATGCTTATGCCTGCTTGACGGTGACTTGTTATTCGAATATGGTTGCATATATCTTTATGGTTTACTGGTTGTATGAGTAATATGAGTAATGTCCATAATGAATAATATGGTTTAGATTTATGTCACGATGCAAGTAATAAGTAACATATGTAGTATTTTGGTGGTGAACTTCGGGGACGAAGTTCCTTTTAGAGGGGAAGAGTAATGTCGCAAAATAAAAAGGTTGATTTTGAAATTATGTTGTTGTTCGTTTATAATGTTTTGTTGTTTATTTACAAAGTTTTCTATTACTTTGGTCACATTGCTTGTATGAAGTTGTAATTGGTTACCTTAGTCGTTGAGTAATTCATGCGTCGAAGTGAAAGTTGATAGTATGTTTTAAAAGACGGTCATAAAGAGATAGTTGAGGTGCCATGTGTCGTAATAGAATCGCGTTGTTGAGTAACATGGTGGTATAGTTGATGCGTGTCAAATATATGATGCTTTGCACCTCATTTCACACGCATTTCAGAGCTCAATTGAGTAGTTTATGCTACTATTTCCCTTGTTTCGTGTATTTCTTCCTTTTCGTGTGATTTTGTAGGAATGTGAAGAATTCGGTGGAAAATGGACCAAATCTGTCCCGGAGCGCTTAGCTTAGGATTGGACATAAGGAGAATGCTCGAGGAACAAACTTGGTGCGCGTTTCAAGGCCTAAAAGATAGCAAAAGCATGGTTGCGTACAAGTTGCAAAGCTTAAACAAGCGAAGAAGTGCTTCTCGACATTGCAGGCTGCTTAAAATGGCTATATCTTGAGTTCTAGATCTGATAATCGAGTGATTCCAATTGGAGGTGAAAGCTTATCCTCTTAGCTTTCCAACGCCGCGTAGAACGCCTGATTTGACCAAGTAACGAAGAAATGGCAGCTGTTTTAAGATCGGTGCGCGCTGCAGAATTCGTCAGAATGCATTACTGTACAACGCCTGTGGTCGATCGACTGATCTCATTGGTCGATCGACCACCCCACGATATGATGCGCAATTTAAAAGACGAGGAAGCCCATTGTAATTAGGTTTAGGAATAAGGGTTTTACGTGACATTCCTATATAACGTAACCCCTTCCTTTTCATTAATCATCATTCATTAGCTTAGTTTAATCTAGTTTTTCATACTACGTTACTTTAGGTTTTATTCACATTCAATTCATATTTTAGTTATCAATAAAGTTCTTATTGCGGATCTATTCATTCCTCTTTTATTTTCGGTAATCCTTGTTCTTATTTTACAGTTTGCTTTACTGTTTTATTAGTTTAGAAATTGCTAGTTTAGATCCCTTGAACCCTAGATTAGTTTATGCGTTATTATTGCTATAATTATTCGATCATGTCTTTCCTTATAGTTTTTACGAATTTCATTGTTGTTGTTATCGTTATTATGTCTAGCTAAATCACCATTGCTAGGATGTAGGCGAGCTATTAGCGTAGATGGCATTAGAATAGGTTACCCTCGGATTAGGGCTTGGTCGATCGAACCGGCTTATCGGTTGGCCGATCGAGTCGGTTGGTCGATCGACTGGGGTAGCTGGTCGATCGACTACCTTCGTGTCTGATTTGCTTCGTTTGAATCGTTAAGTGCAATATCTATCAATGAGACCTAGCGGAGACTTGTTAGATGCTTAGTTTTGACCAACCCGTAGATCAAAAGATAGGGAAGGACTTAAATTAACGAATTAAGACGGCTAAATTGCTAGATCAAAAGATAATGTAATTTAGGCATTAGGATCACTAGTCAAGAACGAAAGTTAGTATTAGTGACACCTAGGGACTAATAGCATAGACCAAGAGGGGCCACTAGTTGACTTGGACCGAGAGGACTTGTCATACCCATCACCCACGACTGTATTTCGAGACTTACCTAGACTTATGTGCCATCGTAGTTGTAGTGACCCGACCATCCTAGCTCCTTTTTATTTTTTTGTTCACATCATTTATTTTCATTGCTTATTTTTTCATTGTCTTTTTATTTTACTTGCATTTAGTTTAGCTATTATTCATATCAAAATCCCCCTCATTGCTACCCTTAAACTAAAATTGAAAGCAACTATTATCTCCCTACCTCCCTGCGGATCGACCCTTACTACCGCTTGCTAGTAGTAGTTTGGAATTATAAATATTATTTTTGGTGCACACAACGACAGGCATCAAATTTTGGCGCCGTTGCCGGGGAGGCAGCGCTAGTTTTAGTTGTTTTTATTTTAGTCTGTCTTTAGCCTCAAGGGATTTATTCCTTGAGGCAGTTCTCATCTTTTTCCTTTAGTTTTGTTTCTATAGGTCTTTCAGGTCCTATCTAAGCAGGATTTTGGAAGGAGAACATCAAAGGGAAGGCTTGAGTACCTTTGATTCTTCCACCAAGATGTCTAACGTCTCCAGAATTGTAGCACAATTTGAAGCTCAGAATGCAAAATCTGACAAGCTGGAGAGTAGACAGTCGCATAAAGCAAGTGTAGAGATGAGTACTGTTGCGGCACTTAAGGCTTCTGTTAATGCTCAATCTGAAAAGCTTGAGGTGGCACAATTGAAGCAAGAAAATTCAGAGCAGAATGCTTCGGTTCATGGCACCAATGAGATTGCGGAATTGAGAACGGTAGTCCAAGCTCTTATGGCTCATATGGTGAAAATTGAAAGCCAAATAGCTATCTTCGCGGCTAATCAAGTTGCTAACTCACCAAGTAAATTTGAGGTGCCTATCGAGACCATTAATGCCATTAATCTCCGAAGTGGCCTTTCTTATGATGGACCCGTGAAGCAAGAAGAGGATTCGGGAAATATGTAAAAGCTTATTAAAGTTTCTGATGCGGAAAAAGATCACGTTCCCAGTACTCATGGTCGACCGACCGTATCCCATGGTCGATCGACCAACCTACCGATGATATCGCACACTTTGTGATCGGGAGCTTTCTGATCCCAGCTCCAATGGTCGACCGACCAGTATGCCTGCACAGAATGAAAATCCGTCACTTGATTTGCATGACATCACAGCTAATGATAATGTGACGAGGGTTTTGAACATGCGCAAGTTCGATGTTGTTGATTTGCGTGATACTTCGGCCCAAATTATTGACGGGTCGTTCATTTCAAGAGCTATGAAGTCACTTCCGAGAGTTGACAAGGACAACGTCCTTAATTCAAATGATGTTTCAAAGAAGAAAGTAGAGGAGCGAGCCGAGTTGTCAATAAAGCTTCCATTTCCTGAGCGGCTCCAGAAATCGGAAGATGAGGTACATTATGTGAATATTGATGATGTCCCACCTTTTATTCCTACCCTTATTACTGCTCTAACACCTCCGCCCCAGATTGGGAGCAAGATGGAGGAAGATTTTGCTGTTTTGACTGTTTCAGGAGCTGGTTTAGGGAAGAAAGAGCTACCTGATTTTCCAGCTTTGAAGAAGTCAGAGCGAGGCATGGAGTATGATCAGGAGTTCGATGAGCCGGACGATACTAGAGCATGGAGGGCTAGAGCTGCTGACGATCCATTGCATTGCCTAGATGACGGAGATGGGTGGTCTCCATCTGCTGAGATTAGTATTGCTGAGGCGACTGCATCTAGCCAAAGGCCATGGTCGGAGTTATCCCGCAGTTTCCGCGGATAAACACTTTCACATTTTATTGCTTGAGTTTTAAGACAATTCTTTTTATTGCATTTTTTTTAGACTATTTCCCGCTTTAAGTTTGCGAGACTACGTATTTTATTTGGTTTGTTTTAGGATTTTTAAGACTATAGACTGTTTTTTATTGGGTTTGCGCGAATTTGCAGGTTTGTAGACCATGATAACTCAATCTATTAAGTTATTTCGAAGAAAAACAGGTTCTGTGTCAGGTACAGTGGTCGATCGACCGGTTCCATTGGTCGATCGACCGGGTTGCAGATTTCCATAAGCACTGTTCACCTGTCTTTTGGTCGGTTGACCAGCCCCATCAGTCGGTCGACCACCAACGCTGCTATTCTTGACTTCGTTTTCTTCTACTTTAAATTCCATGCACATTTTTTCCCGCCCAAGTTCTTTTATTTCCGAATGATGGATTGCTTTTCTGTCGTTTCAGGTACCTTATGGTAGCACTGCTGGCTACCGAAACCTCCTAGCTCGAGCTGGTTTGGGGAGGTTTCCGTTCGCGCATGAAGTCTTGTGAGTTTCCGAGTTTAAACTTCATGTCTTGTTTAGTTATAATAACGCAAATTCCCGTTTCCCTTTTATTTCATTACATGATTTTGCACAATGGGGACATTGTGTGATTTGGTTCGGGAAAGGGGTTTGCATTGCATTTACATGTTTTATTGCATTTTTTGTTTCACGTTTATTGCATTTCAGCTTGTATTGTTTATTTCATTTCCCTTATATATACAGAAAATCCAAAAAAATTGAAAAATTTCAAAAAATTCAAACAAAAAATGCACGTTTATTTTAGCATGTAGGTTGAGTCGGAACGGTAGTATTTCAATGATGACATTGCTTTTACAGCTGTTTATGCCTAAGCCTTGCTTAATTGACATGTTATTAGTAGAATCATATATGCATAGTCTACGAGTTTTCGTTAAATATCTTGCTGAGCTTTAGACTTGACTTTGATTTTTGGCAAACTACATCATATTCTGAGTTTTAGAGCCTTTTAACTGGTGTCATTCATGACTAGTTTATTTAGGATTTGTGAGTAGTTACTTCTTATAAGACATGTTACATTTATTTGCATAAATATGAACTTGATCTACTTAATAACCGTATGCATTCGGTTTGTGGTTTGTTGACACATGTGGTAGAGGTTCCCTTTTCTCATTTTACCCATGAGCCCCTCATAGCCAAAATAGCCATTTTTGTCCAATAAGCTACATTCTATAATTAGCCTACCCTTGCTGAGCTAGTAGGGATAGTCGTTCGGGAGTATGTTATTTCATTTTGGTTTTATGTCTCGTGTTGAGAACGTGTTGGTAAAATGATTGAAGGGAAAGAAAGAAAAGAAAAAAAAACAAAGAAAACGAAAAAAAAAGAGATTCGAAAAAAGATTCAGTCTATCGACCGGCTACATTGGTCGATCGACTGTGTACTGCAGCAGAAAAAGAAAATTCGAAAAAATCAGATGTTGCAATTGTTATGAGTTGGTGATTTTGTACTCCCATGTATTATTTCTAATTGTTGGGGAGTTGAGTTATTATTGGAGGTTGTGAGATTTGTGCTAGTTATAGCACCGTTCCATCGATTTAATTTTGAGTAAGGAAGTGGATGTTGTTATAATTTGGTTCCTGTAGTTACTAGCTTGGCTTTAACTCCTCTATCCAAATTCATTTTAGCCCCTTCTTACCCTTTACCTCACATATCCATGTTTACCTCGGCATGTGTCATGGTCCTTTGTTTGGTTGGAATGCATATGTACGGTTGTAGAGATTACTTTCATGTTAGATTGCAGGCATGTTCTTATAGGTCGTAGTTAGGTGAGTGTCATTACAAAATTTACTTCTTTCTATCTTTTACATATACTCACCCGTATTCATTGTCTCATTGAGTGATATGAGCGACCCGTGAGAGTCCGAATTGATAAGTCTCTACAGTTGACGGTTCAGCAAGTTTTTAACGACTACATAACTCGTTTGCATGATTCATATTGCTAATTGATTGTTGATTTGTAGCATTAAATTGGTTTAGGCTTTACTTGTTGCATTTCGCTCTGAGATTGAACTCGTTCCACTAGGTTTTAGGATCGAGTCTAGTTCTTGCTTGGGGACAAGCAAGGGTTTGGTTTGGGGAAGTTTGATGCGTGTCTAATATATGATGCTTTGCACCTCATTTCGCACGCATTTCAGAGCTCAATTGAGTAGTTTATGCTACTATTTCCCTTGTTTCGTGTATTTCTTCCTTTTCGTGTGATTTTGTAAGAATGTGAAGAATTCGGTGGAAAATGGACCAAATCTGTCCCGGAGCGCTTAGCTTAGGATTGGACATAAGGAGAATGCTCGAGGAACAAACTTGATGCGCGTTTCAAGGCCTAAAAGATAGCAAAAGCATGGTTGCGTACAAGTTGCAAAGCTTAAACAAGCGAAGAAGTGCTTCTCGACATTGCAGGCTGCTTAAAATGGCTATATCTCGAGTTCTGGATATGATAATCGAGTGATTCCAATTGGAAGTGAAAGCTTATCCTCTTAGCTTTCCAACGCCGCGTAGAACGCCTGATTTGACCAAGTAACGAAGAAATGGCAGCTGTTTTAAGATCGGTGCGCGCTGCAGAATTCGTCAGAATGCATTCGACAGCGCTTTGTGGTCGATCGACTGGTCTCATTGGTCGATCGACCACCCCACGATATGATGCGCAATTTAAAAGACGAGGAAGCCCATTGTAATTAGGTTTAGGAATAAGGGTTTTACGTGACATTCCTATATAACGTAACCCCTTCCTTTTCATTAATCATCATTCATTAGCTTAGTTTAATCTAGTTTTTCATACTACGTTACTTTAGGTTTTATTCACATTCAATTCATATTTTAGTTATCAATAAAGTTCTTATTGCGGATCTATTCATTCCTCTTTTATTTTCGGTAATCCTTGTTCTTATTTTACAGTTTGCTTTACTGTTTTATTAGTTTAGAAATTGCTAGTTTAGATCCCTTGAACCCTAGATTAGTTTATGCGTTATTATTGCTATAATTATTCGATCATGTCTTTCCTTATAGTTTTTACGAATTTCATTGTTGTTGTTATCGTTATTATGTCTAGCTAAATCACCATTGCTAGGATGTAGGCGAGCTATTAGCGTAGATGGCATTAGAATAGGTTACCCTCGGATTAGGGCTTGGTCGACCGACTGGCTTATCGGTGGTCGATCGAGTCGGTTGGTCGATCGACTGGGGTAGCTGGTCGATCGACTACCTTCGTGTCTGATTTGTTTCGTTTGAATCGTTAAGTGCAATATCTATCAATGAGACCTAGCGGAGACTTGTTAGATGCTTAGTTTTGACCAACCCGTAGATCGAAAGATAGGGAAGGACTTAAATTAACGAATTAAGACGGCTAAATTGCTAGATCAAAAGATAATGTAATTTAGGCATTAGGATCACTAGTTAAGAACGAAAGTTAGTATTAGTGACACCTAGGGACTAATAGCATAGACCAAGAGGGGCCACTAGTTGACTTGGACCGAGAGGACTTGTCATACCCATCACCCACGACTGTATTTCGAGACTTACCTAGACTTATGTGCCATCGTAGCTGTAGTGACCCGACCATCCTAGCTCCTTTTTATTTTTTTGTTCACATCATTTATTTTCATTGCTTATTTTTTTATTGTCTTTTTATTTTACTTGCATTTAGTTTAGCTATTATTCATATCAAAATCCCCCTCATTGCTACCCTTAAACTAAAATTGAAAGCAACTATTATCTCCCTACCTCCCTGCGGATCGACCCTTACTACCGCTTGCTAGTAGTAGTTTGGAATTATAAATATTATTTTTGGTGCACACAACGACAGGCATCAAATTTTGACATGCGACATGTTGATATGAGATATGTTTCGTGTTGATGGTTGTTACTAGTAAATGGGGTAAACTCGTAATATGATGGGTAATCGTTGTTTGTGCTGGTTCGTATTGCGAGGTTGGTGTTTTATATAGAGTGTTAGACAGTAAAGATGATGACATGGGGGATGGCATTTCCGGGGAGTAGTGGCCTGTGTCGAAAGGGTAGTAATGTCGTCGTGTTCCCGTGTCTTGTGCGTTGAGATAGGTGAGTTGAACTTAGGGGACGAAGTTCTTTTTAAGGGGGGAAGACTGTATTACCCGCCCTTTTAGAGACCCTTTGACCAGCGTTGACTGACCTTGGGAGCAATAATAATCCTTAGAAGTGCGTGCCAAGTTACCTTGGGTTGTGAGTTATGCGTGGTACTCGATAGAGTAGAGGTTACTCGATCGAGTAGAGTGGTACTCGATCGAGTATGTGGGACACTCGATCGAGTAACGGGTTTTCAGCGAGGGTTTATAATCGCGTTTTGTTAAATCCGCAAACCATTTTCGCCTCATTTCTTCAGACCCTTAGGTCGCCTCCTTCCCTTCCCTTCACCATATAACCTCCATGGAAGCCTTTGAAGGTTCTTGTGCCTTAGGAGAGCGTAACTTGAGTCGGGTAGCGGTCTTTTACCGGGTTTCTTCTTATAGGTATGTCGTCGTCATCATCCGTATCCTTGTCTTTGCAGTTAGGGTTTGCTTGGTAGTGATAGATGATTGTGTTATGGTTATAGGTGTTGCTTGATTGTCGGATGTTTCGTATGTTGGCATGGAGTGGTTGTAGTTACTTAAAGGTAGGTTCGCCTACTCAGTCTCTGTAGATGGTCTAGTGAGTCGGTCGTTATGGTTGTATTGTGGTTGTACTGTGGTTGTGTTTGTGTGGTAGTATGTATACGGTGGTCAGTCGGTATATACAGTTTGTTGGTTGTGTTGTGTTTGCGGTACTGCTACGTGATTGTTTGTCTCTCGGTTCTTGAGATGCGTTCTCCGAGTGGAGTCACTTGCGAGAGTGGCTTCACGCCCTAGTTTCGCCCTCCGTGGAACCCGCCACGGG
Organism: Silene latifolia; assembly: GCF_048544455.1. NCBI lineage: Eukaryota > Viridiplantae > Streptophyta > Magnoliopsida > Caryophyllales > Caryophyllaceae > Silene > Silene latifolia. The sequence goes on from NC_133530.1 coordinate 54,796,330, forward strand.
AGGGGATGTGCACATTAATGGGACAGGGTTATCGCTCGGTATGATGAGCGGGGATTTGGTGGGTACGGCTGCGGTCCCCCACTGGCAGGGCTGGTCCAGTGGACAGTCGGTGACGGAGATTGATTGGAGTGGGTGTGATTGTGTGTGTGACTGATTGTGTTGTGTTGTTTTGATAGTAGTTGTTGGTATTGTCATGTCTTATCTCAGTACTGACCTTGTGTGGTTGTCTTGTTGCTTTATGTGTCTGCCGTGATCCCTTATGGTGAGCATTCTGTCTTAGCAGGTGTTGATGTCGTTGATAGCTGGAGTCCGGGCAGGGATGAGTCTTCACGAGATTTGATAGTAATAGCGAGTGGCCATTGAGTTGTATCTTTTATATCGTCAGTTGGTTTTAAATCACTTGTAATATAACATAATCGTTCTTTTATCGACATTTGATTATTACTGTCCTCGGGCAACCGAGATGGTAACGCCTTTATATGCTAAGGAAGGCCTAGTTAAGGCTCCTCTGGATATGGGGGTGTTACAACTATCGCTAGCCACGGAGGACGACTTTTTACTCATTCAGAACCAACGACGGAGAGAAAAGAGTTTAAGAAAAATGACAAGGTGTCCAATAGCATTTCAAGGGAGGTTATGACAATTTTTACTTCCAATCCGGTGAAAATATCGGCGCGACCTAAAACAGACAAGAAGGTGACAACCTATTCAAAGAAAATAAGAAAGCCACGCCCAACTTTGAAAGAGCTCGAGAGGAAGACGTATCCTTTTCCGGATTCCGATTTAGCCGGTATGTTGGATGATCTCTTGGAGAAGAAGGTGATCGAGCTTCCCGAGTCTAAACGACCAAGTGAAGTCAGACGTACGACCGATCCGAAGTATTGTCGATATCATAGGGTCGTGAGTCATCCATTTGAGAAGTGTATAACCCTCAAAGAGAAAATAATGCAGTTAGCCGAGGACGGAAAAATTCTCTTGGACCTTGAAGATGCCGCTGAATCCAATTACATCGTAGCACAGGTAAACGTCGAATGTGCTAAGTCATACCCTCCTTTTGCAGTTAAAGAATGTGTGCAAATGATTCAGTTTGGAATTTTTGAGCCAGTGATTGTCGTCTTGCCTGAAGACCCTAAGCCCATCATATCACCAACCTCTGGCATTCAAATCCTAAAGGAGTACAACGACAACGAAGGGTGGGCCTTAGTGACTATGCGTCGACGAAAGAAGAAAAATTGAGAAGTGTCTGTACCCCAAGTACCGAAACGTCGAAAATCAACTGGTCAAAAAGTAAGGAAATCTTCACGCAAGAAAGATGAAGGAATCGTCATGGATTCTTCGCCAGATGTCGTACCATCTAAGACAGTCAAGTCAAAGTCACATCGAGTCATGACGTTACAAGAATATTTTCCCAAGCATTACCTTGAACAAGTTTCGGTGAACACCGTGTCTCCTGTCGTTGAGGAAAATCGCAGTGAAGACGATATGACTAAAGAATCCTCGTCAAATTTGACCAAGGAGGCAAAGGTTGATGCAATCCTAGACGCATTTCCTGCACGTATGGGATGGCAACAAATGTTTCACTTGCCCGAAGAGATGCGTTAACAATTGTCTTTGGCGATTCTTCAACCAGAAGCGTATGCTGGTAAACTTAAAGCCGCAGGAGAGCCTGCAGATCAATCAAAAAAATGTGTTGCTTGCAATGTCGCGCTCGCTTTTACTGATGAATATTTGATACTAGGATCAAAGCTACATAATCGCCCTTTGTTTGTATCTGCATACATTCGGGAAAGGAAGGTGGGTCGCATCCTGGTGGACGGAGGTTCAGCCATCAACATAATGCCGAAAGCCACTATGGAAGAGCTTGTGATTTCTGTAAGTGAGCTCGCCAAAAGTCGTTTGATGATCCAAGGCTTCAATCTTGGTGGACAAAAAGCAATTGGCATGATCCGTGTTGAAATCTCGATGGGAGATATATTATCCACCACACTTTTCCAAGTAATTGATGCCAAAACGTCATACAAATTGTTGCTTGGTCGACCTTGGCTTCACGAAAATGGTGTTGTAGCGTCAACCCTACATCAATGCCTGAAATACTTCTACAGAGACGGCGAGAAAATAATAAATGGCGATGTGAAGCCCTTTTCTATGGTGGAGTCCTACTTTGCGGATGCTCGATTCTATGAAGAGAATGACACGCCAACTGAGATGTTACCATTAACGATCTTTTTGACTGGGACCAAAGTTTCGAAGACGGGTGACGCCAAAATTCCAACCGAAAAGGATTCGACAACAATCAAACATAATGAAAGCGTCTTCATAAAGACGAGTCAAACAAATGTGAACTCTGCCGAAAAGAAAGTTTCTTCGATCATATGCAGAAAGCGACACCGATCCTTAAGTACGTGCCAAAATCAAAGCATAAAGATGGAGAGACATCTTTCGCAGAGTGCCCACCTTGAAATGAAGCATCCACATCAACTAGAACAATTGATGATGACGATCTGCAAACTTTGGAAAACAATGTCATCGTTCCGGTTGCAAGAACAAATCGCTTTATGACAAGTAAACAACCTCTGCCCGATTTTACGACGGCGTCGATGAAAGAGGACGAAACAGGCGGCGAAGAGTTGACAAAGGGAAGATTCGATCCAAATGCTTACAAGCTCATGTCGAAGTCCGGGTACAATTTTAAAAGTACAACTCCATTGGGGAACGTGATTGAAGTCGCCTCGTATGGTTTAAATCAAATGCAAAAGAAATTGCATCAACAAGGGAACAAGCTCGAAATCGAAAAGGTTGGTATTGGTTTTTCGCCTCTAGAGCCCGTTAAAATTTATGCTCGACGTAAGGCAAAGCAAGCTTCATCACAATATATAGTGGCAGGCTGGTGGAAAATGAAGACGAGAGCACAGAAAAGTTGCCACAAAGGTCTGTTTTTGACAGGCTGGGTCAACCAACTTCTACTCCTCGCTCTTCCGTGTTCGACAAGCTCGGAGAAAGGGAGGAGACCATCCGGGTGAAATTAACATCATGTTCTCAACAACAAAGGCCAAATGCGTCAGTATTCACTCGCATTGGAGGGAGTGAGGTAAAAAAAATTAGTCTTCAGTCGCATTGGCAGCTCAAAGGTGCAAAAAAGTGTCGACGAAAGCAGAAGAAGTCCTCGAAGACAAAAGTTGCAGTCGACCTCAGGAAAGATACCAATAGTGTAATTCTCTCTCGAATGAAACGTCATCTGGAAGTGGAAATAACCACTGGTAGGTCACTAAAAATAAAAGGACGTACTGTCATCTTCACAAATCCGCAAGAGGAGTCAAGTCAAAGGAAAATCGCTCGGGATATTGCCTCGTCCAACCATGTGACGGCACAAAAGTGCCAAGATTCGGATGATGAGATGAAATTGGTCAAACTACTAAAAATCTCGAATATGGTGTCCAAGCGACGTTGATGGCTTGTAGGAAATCAACCTAGGCACAAGTTGAGGTGCCATCGACTTCCAAGTCAAGAATAAATTCAAGAAACTATTTGATGACTGATCATCCGCCAAGTCATATAATGACAGGGTGACTTAAAAAAAAAAAATCATTACGATTACGACAATTTTTGGTACGCCTTGACTTCCAAGTCAAACACAAATTTGCCCGCCAAGTTAGATAATGACAAGATGATATTACAAGAAATATGGACCATCTTTACGACAAGTTTGGGTGCTCATTATCGACTTCTAAGTCAAGCCAAGTAGAGCTGCCTTCGAGAAAAGTTAGGGAGCTCGTCATCGACTTCCAAGTCAAAGCAAAATGGATCGGGACCCCGCCACGTTAAGACGCCAAAAAAAAAGTGCACGTGACAAGGTCCCGAGGGGGCAATAGTCCGGAGATCCATCATCATGCCTCGTAACGCCTGAAACAAGTTCACTTCCAAGTGGGTCGGACCTTACGTTGTGCAAGAAGTCTACACCAACAACGTGTAAAAAATTGTCGATAGTGATGGAGTACGTGTTGGTCCGATCAACGCCAACTTCTTGAATCGTTATTACGCGTAACATGACGAATTTGCAATAAGCTCCTGAGCACGAGCCTAAACTGCACAAAAAAAACAAAAAAACAAAAAACAAAACAGAACCAAACAAATAAAGACCCAAAATTAAATCTGTCTTGATTTCAAGTTGGTTCGATTTTCCAAATGTTAAGTTGAATTCAAGTCCATTGTATCTTAAATTGTCCACCAAATCAAGTTTATTTTCGGTGGTCGTCATCGAAGTCGCATGCCGGAGACAACAGTCGATTTCACAACTAGTTTTGTTGACCACATCACCGGGTTTCGACTTTCAAAGCGTGTCCATGAGTCGGTAACATGACCTGAACGATAAAGAAGGCATGGACAAACAGCCTGACGCAGTACATGTGTGGCGATCGTCGAGCTTATGGCTATCGTGTCGATTACATTTTCACAGTCGCCAAGAAGGGGAAGCACCAGGATTAGTTCTGTGACCTTTGAGCAGGCTTGTGACATGTTTGCCGTCGTTGGAGGCTGGAATCAAGAGAACAGAGAGCACGAGTCACTTATCTTGCAAACGTGGTGCGGTAGTAGGCGAGTTGCGGATTACTCTGCTTCTTTGCTTCTCTATAGAGTTAAATATAGCTATCACATTGGATTTCAAGACAAGTGAGACGGATTCAGAAGCATGGCGTATTTGTTGGCATCGGACTGTGAGGAAAACCCAATGTTAATTTCATCGTCAAGCTAGGCGATAACCCCAATTTCGCAGTTCACACGCCAAAGAAAGGATGAATTTTGAACTTTGAGAATCGAGGACTATGCCAAGATGATAATGAGCACTGGGTCCGCATCAATGATGAAGTAGCTATGATGACGAGAAGTTCATTACGGCCAGAGAAGAAATATCCTGCATACACAAATAAAAAACAGGGGTCAATAAATTTTGAATATTTGCTCACCTAAAGGCATTGGCTCGGTGCAGTCTGTCAACGACTTAAGTCCGACGATGATGTTTCGTCAATAGCAGCAGTGAACCGTCTTTTGTGTTTTGGGTTTCAGCAAGTATACTGTGCGAGTAATGACAGGCAGAAAATTGATGAAGAGTTTGAAAGCCTCTCTCTCCCTTATTATACTTACTAGTTGTTGCATCGCGCCCTATCGGGCGCGGTGCCCCAATTTGGTGGAATGCTAAGCGGAAATATGTTAGTAGTGTATCAACAGAAAGGAGCGTGGTCTAAATACAAAACTGGCGTAAATGGTTGAAAATGCCATGACTAAATACAAAATAATTATAGCATAATAGTCGTAAAACAGAATGTAGAATGACAGCGCGACCAAGGCATATGAGACCTTTTTCTTTACAAACAGATTTGAAGACCGAGATAACAATACGAAACGACTACACGAACACGTACGCTGATAAACATAACACACTTAGACAGCTTTGGACTCTCATGCCACTACAAGCCTGGGAAAACGTTCACGGGTAAACAACACAAAAGAACACGAGCCTTATGCCTGTCTCCATTCAACATCCAGTAATCTACCCACACCATAAAACATAATCAAAGTTTAGTTATAGATTTCATACTTACCAATTTGCCAATTAACTAATTAAGTTGGCAGAAAATAACTAAACACTAAAGTGAGCAAAATTTTCCAATATGCATCATACGTACTTGAACTCAATCCCTAATTCTCCATTTGGGTGAAGATACTTAATTTGAATAATAAAACCTTGATTTACATCCCATACTTGAACCCAATTTATACTTTAAGTTGTTTGTTCTGTGATGAAAAGCAACATCAATTGCTAACTGGTCATACACACTTCAGTTTCACATCAAAAATGTAAAGCACCAAACGACAACTAACAAAATTTCAGGATTGATCCGTTGCAAATAGATATCTAAATTACCAGTCTTCCAAAAAGTTTACCCGACACTGCCTAATCTGTTGCCTGCCTAGCAAAGGATTGACCATTGAAACGAATCATTACCTGTATCTCATATTCCCATAATATATTGATTTCACTAATCTCGGGCTAAAAAGTTCCCAATAATAATACAAAATCTATACATTTTCCTTAAGAACTAACCATAAAGTTCGCATATTTACTTCGTTTTGCAGAAGAAGAAAAACAGATAAAACCAAAAATCAGCATCCAAGAATGAACTAAACACAAATTAAGAATGAGTCAAGGAACTATCAACTGTCAGCTTCTTATATTATGAAGTTCACATCAGTCAACGTAAACAAAGAAATCCCATTTAAATAGAAGCCATATGTTATGTGAAAAATTCAGTGATTTTTGTTCTCAGGGTAATGGTAGAGGTTCCTGCAATTTCATCTAAGAAATCATCTAGATAAAGGGAATTAATGTAGCACTAAAAATCCGTGATTGTAGGCCAATATTACACGAAAAAACCTAGTAACCCCAATTCTGTAATCCAAATACATTTTTGACTATCATTTGGTCATTAATGAGACTACCTAAGTATCTAAAATGTTGTTTTAATCTACTCCCTCTGTCCCGATCCGATCATTTGTTGTCCTAGTCTATTTTGTGGTGTCTCAGTTAATTGTTGTCCTTTCTATTTTAGGATTGCATTTGATGAGCAATTTGATCCTTCACACACAATTTGGTCCATTTTAATCTTATAGTTGTTCCCCTTCTCTTTCCTTGGTCTTTGTGCGAAAACCAAATGGCAACAATTGACCGGGATGGAGGGAGTATTATACAACAAAGTTGAAGCTAATTAAGTGTAACATATAGCCCTCATTATAAATACAAAACTATTATTACTGAAAGTCGCATATTTCTTGTCATCAAAACACAATTCAAATTATAATTTATGGAATTAAGAAAAGCTGAAAGAAACACTAACTTTTACCCACATGACTCAATCCATAGCAAACAAGATCAAACTATTTAAGCAAATGATATAGTTAAAAAAAAATTATAAAAGGGGATTAGAGTAATAGAACGAACCTTAGAAGTAAAATAGAGTTGAGATAGATTTCCATCACAGCACAAGATTTGTGACATTAATATTAATCAAGGGTCCTGGAATCAAACGAAGGAAATTTGGCAAACAAAAAGTCTTGTTACAATTCGTAACTCAGGATATAAGCTATTTACAACGTTGTCAATTTATGGGAAAAAAGTTATAAGCAACAGACTGTTTGTCACAACTTTTGCATAAGTATCACTCTATAGTTGACTTCTTGCATCATGAATTACCACTTTCGAGCAATGAGTCAGATAACAATAGCTGTAGTTTAAACTTAAAGTACTGTGCCTCTATCTCCCTTCTTTCACTTGAATCAACAATCTTTGGATGTAGCATTGTAGCCTGGATTTGCACTGCAACCAAAAAGCATGATAAAAATTACCCCATTCGTCAACCGAAAAGTTGTGTAATTATGCGCTTTAAAAATGTATTCAATTCAATCAGTACAAGATACCTAGTGAATGCGTGCAAACTCAAGCCTTATCAATTTTGCATAGCAAACTATCACTCCGCTCTTTAACTCGAACCATAAAAAAAAGAATTTCATGGACTCTGAAGCAATTACCTGCTTGAAACGAAGAATAAAATCCAATCATCTTATCAGTACCTGGTTCTGTGTGCTTGCACAACTTTGCCGTTTTAAAAAAAAAGTTGCATAACCAAGCTTAACAAATCAGCAAACATGTTCAATATTAGAGAAAAAAGAGCATGTTGATGTATTAAATCAACATCTTTTCCTGGAGCCTAGGAAATTTCACACATTATCTAAACTGACACTGTCTAAAGTCTAAACCCCTTGCATGATAATTCTGCTCCCTCCCCATACAATCAAAAACTCCACTGATTACTCAGGACTATTGCAACTACCCTTAAAGCAGACCCCCCCCCCTAAGGCGATCACCAGGGCTCAATAAACAAAGAAAGAAACTAATTACTCTCTGTCTCTCTCACACCTCTCGCACATGCACACATTTATTAAAACTAACTCACTCTCCTTCCCTTGTTCTTACATACATTTGATAAAATTAATAACATAATGATCACTCTCCGGACCCCCTCTCTATCTCAGTCTCAATATACAGTTGAAGGAATATGGCGTCTTAAGATGTGATACTTAGAAAGACCAATTGTACTCACCTCCAAAGGGCCAATAACAATGATGCCTGCTTCACTGTGATACTCAAATGGGGTGCGGAGGCAGTGGCACCTATCGTGTGGACGAGGCTTTCAATTATTAAAAACTCTAAAGATGCTAAACCTAAATGCATTTCAGACATTTGCATCAGGCTAATAACAAATATGAGTACATAAACACCTGCCTAAATAGCCACAGCAGTCGATAAAATATATCAGTCAATGCTAATTTTGTAATCTAATTTCAAAACATAAAATCTCAAACTAAACCAAACTGACCAGGCCCTTATAGAATGAGTTCTTCTGGAAAAGTAAGGCACGACCTACACTTCCTTCCCCCAGTCCTTTACTGGCATACTACTAAACCAAACTAAGCATACTTAACTCTTTTTATATCAACAAATGAAGATTAGACACAACAATAACAACTAAATCAATAGGAACATCAAACAGGATCATGTTTCGTAGTTGATAAGATACACACTTTTAGCAACTAATAAAAGTGAACAGAGAAAGTAAACTGAAAATTCAAAAAACATGCATATTCAGCACAAATAGTTTATTGTTAAACTACGTCAAATACCCATTTAACAATTAGAAAGAAAATATTTCGAGGAGCGTTTAAGTGTAAGAATAACTTAATGTACGTTAGACGCCTAGACGGTTGTATACAATAATTTCTACTGTTAAACGCCGTTTCGTTGCCGCAGGTAGTACAGACTAAGGAAGTAGTATAGAACCATGAGAAAATCTACAGCTCAGAAAGACACCAATGCAGACAGGTTTCAACAAGAATAATATGTCCTTCGAAAAAAGACTAAATATGAGTAACTTCAAACTTTCGATTTGAATAGTAGACAACTCTAATGGTGCACTTAAGTTGCACCTCAATCGTAATTGTTCATCGACAACCCTAATGGAATCCCCTACCAGATATATAACTTTGGAGAATTTTTAGAGAACTTCATTAAAACTGACCAATATTTGAACTCAGACAATCAAACTCTTAAATAAGCATCTCTGTAACCAGTTGCCAAACTACAACAACAACATCAAAGCCTTAATCCCAAAATGATTTGGGGTCGGCTGACATAACTCCTACGATTACAACAACCACCAGTTGCCAAAAAAAAGAAAAAAAAAAGACTTCAGAACCTTTTTCACATGGTTTCTAATTGCATCCTTTTAACTCCTATGATTGCAACCATTATAATCCACAAGAAAAGCCACGTACGCGAGAGTAAGCTTCACGATCTCCTACCATAGGGAAGAGGGCCATCAACTATATATACAGGGATAGGTTTCAAATTTTCAATTCGTGTCCCTCATAGTTGTAATGCTTTCAGTCTTAATTAAATACAACCACCAATTAGTCAAATATTAGAGAAACGCATGGACACAACATTAAATCAGAACCACAGTCAATAGAATTGGTGGCTATGAACAGTAAGAATCGTGATAAATCGATTTGGAAAAGAGTAGAATGACAAATATCAAAAGAAAATACAAATGGAAAGAATGATGTCAAAAGATGGTGATAGACTGAAGCCATGCTTGAGGGATTTAAACTAAAAGCGGACAACGAAAGGGAAAAAGGAACTGATAAGGATGATGTGTGTGAGTGTATGACCATTAAAGTCAAATAAAGACAATACAAATGAAATGGAGGGAGTCTATGCTCGTACAAGCTTCTAATAGATACAAAGTAGCTTAGTTGGAGAAGTACTACTTTGTAATAAGTTAAGCCACTCTGGTAGGGATACTCATTCCTGATGCGTAGCACTGAACTACTGAAGCTAATACATGTTAAACATGTTTCATGCACAAGATAAAACATGAAAGTGTAAAAATCATAAAACTAAACTGAGACCTTTCTTACGATAGAACTCTTTTACGAACTTTTCATTGTCTTCCCTGCAAACACACTAAACAACTCAACAAGTCCAATGACTCATAAACAATTTCTAATGTACCACCATTACACACACACAAGAAAAGGTTCGTACAAACTACAACAAAAAAGTGAGTGTTCCTTGCAAAACCAAGAATAAAAAAGCAAGACCCCAAAAAAAATCACCTTTCAAATTCGAGTTCAACTCTTGAACACTTTCCTTCCATGATAAAAACGCCACGGTCAAAATAAACTCTAAAAGTCATCAGTAGAAATAGAAAATGATTAACCAGTCAACAACCAATCCATCATAGATACCCTTTGAGAGTTTGAATTAATGGGAGTACCTGATCCTGATTTTGGAAGTGCAACCCAAGAAGGATAATAACACATTAACTCCATCCACAATGAGGATCATGCATTCTAAACCTATAAGCGACTGCCATTTTCACAGATGGGCATTTTCACAGGTACATATAGATCGATATAACCAATTAGCCAATTTGAACAGCCCTCTATACAAACTTGAGTCAGAATTATAGATTGGAATTTAACGTAACTATTAAGGGTGGCTTCTCTAGTTAAAGTAGCTGAACCCAAGTGTACACACTCGCTCACGACACTCAAAACCAAGAATCCCCAATCTGCAATGAGTGGAAATTCCTGCTAAATGCCATGAGAAATTGTTAACACCATAGACCATAACAAAGAAAATGAGAAACATGATTACAGGAGTCGAACAGACAGATTCCTATTTAGCTTTAGATCTTCTTTCCCGAACTTTATTTCCCATTTTATAGGTTAAAAACAAACGTATGATTTCAGAGGCTTCCACGTTTATTTCCATCTTCAAGTTCTACTCTTTATAGATCACAATCTTACAATAATCAAGTTCAGGGGTTTATTCAATCTTCTCATGTCTAATATTTAAAATATTTCCGTTAGACAACTTAATGAGTAGTTTTTATTGCAAGGTATAGTCTAATATCCTCAGGAAATATTGGCAGGGCATTTAAATTACTGATTTACTACAATAAATTTGCAAATAACCACTGTCCAAATCTCTGTCCAAATCACAACATTGTGATATAATCAATAAAATTGACATTACTAATAGTCTAAAACGTAGTTTATAGTCCCAATTACAAGGTTTTGGCATAGCTATGAACACATTCAATACATATAAATCCATTGATCAATAATCGGGGCTTAATGCTAACATTTCCCTTTCCCACTTCAAAAAAAAATGCCTAAACTGACTAAATCACGAAAAAAGTGAACGAATAACATATAGCCTTGTGGCTTATGTTCACAGAGGATGAAAATTAGATACCGACTAAGGTCACATACTCACATGGTGACTTGGGTATAATAGATTATGAACATTGCAATACTTCTTAAGATGGGTATACCTCAGATGCCCGTGAAAATCAAGGTCAGTAAAGCAAACCCAACTTCAAACTCATATTAAAGCACCGCTAAAGAAAGAATCGGCATGATAAAGACGTACAAAAACCTAAATAAAGGTAATTACCAAAGGTTGAGCGAAGAGATCTAACTGGAATTCACAACCTGCACAAATCTTCGTTGCTAACTCCCTATCTTTTCAATTTCCATTGACTTCACTTGCAATCATCCCCAAATTTTATCGATAATTGCCCGAAATAAAACCACAAAGGGCAACAAAAGACACCAAAAATGGCAAGAAGCACTAACTTCAGCCATACGTAATCAAACAAAACATGGAAATCAAAAGGCATGTTAGCCGAAATCACGATTAGTACTTGTGTATAGCAAACAAAAACAAAAGGCATGTTAGCCGAAATCACGATTAGTACTTGTGTATAGCAAACACAAACATCACACTTTCTACAACGTTAATTAGTACTAATTGTAAAAAATTAAATCCGAAGATTCTGATAAAATCTGGTAAAGGGGAAGAAGAGAAACGTGAAGTGGTGGAGGAAGCAGAAGGAAGCGCTTCAGACGAAGATATCCGACATCCGTCCTCAACAATCACTACAAACCAAAACCAACTAAAAAGAGTCATCACTTTCAGAAATCACTTGCTAAGTCCGCCTGTCCTCCGATCAGAGGCATGCAAATAGGAAAATGGATTAACAAACCATAAATTCGAATTATAACAATCCAACTAAATGCTTAATTTACCTTGTTGGGATGATTTTTGTTAGTAGGATGGAAGTCGTCCCAGAAGGGGTAAAGCTGAAATTGGGAATAAGAAAGAACATGCATGGTAGTGGAGAAAATCACAAACCCATTCATGTATTGTAGAAGAAAAAAGGAAGGAAAACAAGAGTGAGCATTAGAAATGGCAGGTTAAGAGACAGAAGGCAGTCGTGAACGACAACAATAAAAGAATAAAAGGCAGGGGTAAAATGGGGATAAATTGGAAAAGATACTGTTCTGGGAACAGTAACCCATCTTTGGGTTTTTTTAAAGAGTGTAGATTAGTGGTTATCATGATTGAAAGCATATTAAGATTCGTTGCAGCCTTTACGAAATGTAAACTCTATCATGTTTAGATAATGGTCAAACTTTAGCCAATACGGTTAAATTCAAGTTTGTTATCCATTTAGTTCAAGGAGTTCGTGCAAAGTCGAAGTATATTCTATTAGCTGTTATTGCAAATTTACAGGAGTCCGATCATGTAATTGGATACGAAATTCAGGCTACTCGTGGGTTAAACTTAAATTCATCTGAGCTGGGTTGGCGTTGGAATTCAAAATGTCGAGACCGATTCACATTTAAACACTTAAATTTTTATACGTGACTCAATCTCGAGGGGGCAAATTAAATTTGTAACAACAAATTTGCGTTAAATCTGCAAATAAGAGATAAAACACAAAGAAATACAACAAAATAATAATTTTATTTATTCAAAAGATTTAGGGTACAATCTACTATTTATTCTACTGATTCAATTTCCGCACTGAATGAATAGGAGGGTCTTGATTTGAAGACTTGATTCTCCTTTGATGAATTTGACTTGCTTTTCTTCAATTGACGACAATGGATGCTTGATGTCAGATCAAAGAATAGTTCTTTCTTTTTCTCTAGTTTTCTCTTAGGAGAGATTTTGTAAAGAATGTTTTGTAGAGAATTTTTTGTTTTCTCTAAAGTATTTTGTTGAGAGTTCGTGCTTTTTGTGATTTGTCTCTTCGTAGAATCGAGCATCCGCAAAGTAGGACTCCACCGTAGAAAAGGGCTTCACATGGCCATTTATTATTTTCTCGCTGTCTCTGTAGTATTTCAGGCATTAATGTAGGGTTGACGCTACAACACCATTTTCGTGAAGCCAAGGTTGACCAAGCAAGAATTTGTATGACGTTTTGGCATCAATTACTTGGAAAAGTGTGGTGGATAACATATCTCCCATCGAGATTTCAACACGGATCATGCCAATTGCTTTTTGTCCACCAAGATTGAAGCCTTGGATCATCAAGCGACTCTTGGCGAGCTCACTTATAAAAATCCCAAGCTCTTCCATAGTGTCTTTCGGCCTTATGTTGATGGCTGAACCTCCGTCCACCAGGATGCGACCCACCTTTCTTTCCTGAATGTATGCAGATACAAACAAAGGGCGATTATGTAGCTTTGATCCTAGTAGCAAATCTTCATCAGTAAAAGCGAGCGCAGCATTGCAAGCAACACATTTTTTTGATTGATCTGTAGGCTCTCCAAGGCTTTAAGTTTATCAGCATACGCTTCTGGTTGAAGAATCGCCAAAGACAATTGTTGACGCATCTCTTCAGGCAAGTGAAACTTTTGTTGCCATCCCATACGTGCAGGCAATGCGTCTAGGATTGCATCAACCTTTGCCCCCTTGGTGGACAATTTAACGCAAATTTAATGTAACAAATTTGGCACGCTCGATGGGACATCTCTACTACTCATCTCTTTTTCCGCACAATCAAATTTCACAATAATCGTTTCAATGGCCTTCAGGAAAATGTCCGACATGTCGAAGAGGATGACATCCAAATCTGATGACGAAAGCTCAACCCGTCTCGCTGGGTCTCTCGACAGATCGTCCATTGGTGTTTCTACAAGGAGGAGGACCATATCCATCCTCATCCATACCGCTGCAGCGAGACTCCGTTCTACATCAGTGCCTATGAGGCCCCGCAATTCCAACGTCACCACCAATGCTTGCAGGGAATCATATGGTGTCAGCGACTCTAAGTCATATGAATATCTTGTGTTTGGTTCATCTTCTCACATCCGAGTCGATGACTCTCAGTTTGTCTCGTCAACATTTCGAGAGATGATGTGCGACACTTTTGAGGAAATGACTGTTCACACTAGCCCTTTGTTCGAGCCATTCATCGTTGAGGATAGCCACAGTAGCGTTGGTTCATCTCCGTCGTCACCACAAAGGCGTAACGAAGAAATGTCAAGGCAACAGTCATACACTACTACAAAACTCATTATGGACATCAGTCGATGGACATCGGATTATCTGGAAAACCGATGTACATAACATGCATATCGGTTGTTTGCAAAAACCTGTTGTGCATATAATTATATGTACATCGGTTGCGTTAAAAAACACATGTCCATTATTTCTGATTTCAAAGGACATCTGATATTTAATAAAACCCATGTCTATATAAAAGTCATGGACATGGAACATTGCATTTAACCGATGTGCATCTAAAGTGAAAATTATAGGCGGCAAAAATATTTGCCTCACCGCCATCACTTATAATTTCGACTACATACATTCTTCCCCAAATCCTCTCCCTCACTCTCACTCCCAAACCCTAACCCCCAAACCCCGTACTCACTCTCCCTCCCTCCGGCTACCAACCCCGTACTCAACCCCGTACTCCCTCCTCGTCCTTAACATACATTCTTGCCTTGCTCTTCTCTGTTGTCTCCACCACCATCCGCCGCCGATTTCTGTCTCATCTGTTTGTATTTCTTACCAAATTTCCTTGTCTCATTAGAAGAAAAATGACATTAGGCAAGTTGAAAAGGCTACGGTTATTGCTAATTAATAACCGTAGCCTATTATAAAAGGCTACGGTTATTGGCAAAGAACCGTAGCCGAATATATAAAAGTAAGTAAAAGGCAACGATTGGTATAAGGAACCGTAGCCTTAAATAAGAAGAATATAATTAAATAAAAAATTATGATACACAACGTCTTCTTATATTACGACTTTCATTCACAATCTTCTTATATCAGCCATATCATTATTTTCATTCACACCCAAAACCAAAACCCAACTCATGACCCACAACCACCTTATCACTGCCAACCTCTTACCGACAACCACCTTATTATCGCCGGCAGTCACCTTATCACCGACGACCTACACCCATCTCGTCATAATTCGTCTACCTTCCAGTTCACAATCCTCAATCAGGTGTGAATCTTTATTTCAATTATTTTTAAAGTTATCACAATTCATGTATTTTTCGAGTATTTGTTTTCATTTGTCACTGAATTTTGGTTTTTTTTATTATGCTTGTGTTTTGGGATTCAATCGTTTTTACCTTGTTAGGGTACAATTAAATATTAGGGTTAGGGTTTTCGATTAAATTTGGAGATAATTCGTTTTCTATTGATGATTCGATTAAAAGAGATGATTTTTAGAGTTAATTACACTAACAATGTCCCAATAATTTGGTTGCTTTTGATTAAAATACCCAAGAATAAAAAAGGCAAACAGATGATTAAGATAAAATGAGTATATTAATATTTGCATAGAACTACAGATCTGGTACTAAGAAGCGTAAGAAGAAGACCTAAACTAAGCCTAAGAAGATTAAGCCTAAGCATAGGATGGTTAAGCTTGTTGTTTTTGCAGTTTCACAAGGTTGATGTCAGTGGGAAGGTGTATAGGTTGAGGAAGGAATGTCCTACTGCTGTACGTGGTGCTAGTACTTTTATGGCTAATCATTTTAATAGGTATTACTCTGGTAAGTGTAGTCTTACTTGAGTTTAGGTGCTGATTAATTAACCTTGCTTCACTTATTATTTGTTTCAAACTTTCAATTTCAGCCAATACTGTTTTGTTTATCAACTTTAAGTGATGCTAGGTTCCTAGCTCTCAACTTCCTTGATTAATTGCTATCGTTCTTGATTCCAAATCTTATGTTGTTTTATATATTTTAGTTTGGTATTATTTGTTATGCTAATTTGTATTTCGTCAATGCATTCACAAGCCAGAACCCATTTGAGTAATGGGTTGACATAAAATCGTCTCCAACTACCCTTAACTCTGACTTTGGGTGACTAGAGAAGTCTTATTGTTTGACAGGTTGTGGCAAGTAGTATAAATTATAAAATAGGCGTCTTAGAGTTTTGACAACCATTTTCACCTGGTTGATTACATTGGCTTGAGTTTGTTGTTAGTTTTTATTGTTATGTAGTTGTCCACGTCTTCAAACCGCTTTTGAACAATGAGTTCATGATGTGTTTTTAGTGATGGCGTCATGTGTGTTACTTTTCTAAAAGTTATTTTAAGACAATAATATTCACCTTTCCCCTACTTGTATAACCTCTGCTAATCCATTGTGCTCATTAAGTAATTTGACTTGAGACTCTCTTCAAAATATATAACAACCACTTTTTTGATGTTTTTGATCAAGTGTATTTTATAAGTGTCTTGGCTAATGATGTCAAAGCATGTGGGTTGATTTTCAGGTTAGTATTTTCTCAAAATCTTACATGAGACCATCTTATATAAGCGACAAAGTCATTAACACTATAGTTTTTATTTTGGTAAAATGTGAGAGATGTATTAATTAATCATGAACAACAACCAACTGTACTTAGCTTACAAAATGTACTAGCAAATTGACACAAAAACAACTTTGTCAATTCCTAGTCCAGCCATCTACTATGTTCATGCGACTCTAGTTCTTTGGCCCAAGTTAATTTTCATGGCATGAATACTATCCTTGAGTAGGTAGACAATAACTCAGGTTCTCATTGGCTTTGATGACATGTAGGATGAAGCTTGAGTTGCTGGAGGGAGTGGAATTTTGTCGAGAAGCACTAACGGTGGTAAGTCATGGACACGTGACAAAGCAGCTGGTAATATTGCTGCAAATCTATATTCTGTCAAGTGAGGCCTTTCTATAATGTTCTTATACGTTGTTTGGATGAAAGCAGCTGAGAGAGGTAGAAAGGGCGTTTCCTCTGTTTACTCCACTAAATTGAGCTGGAAAAAAAATTAAGGGGAGGATTACTCCTAGAGTCCGAGGTAGATTAAAATCCATTCAGCATAAGAATGATTTGGAATGACAGTGGCATATTTAATTCCTCTTGTTTTTACTGCTGCTAGAGCTAATTTTTGGGAAACTGCATCTGTTTATGAACCTTCAGGAAAAACCCTTGTCGTTATGGCAGAAGTTGAAGCGGCCATACAGGAAATGTTCCAAGCTCCTCACATTCAGGTGAGTGTATTGCTAGTAGTTGTGATACTTAAAATACAGTAATGTATGTGTCTCGTTAGTTATATAGGATCTTCTATGTTGATATTTTGTTTTCTCGTTAACTTTGTTGTGTTGAACCAGATTCTCTTGGTAATATTCCCAATAGGAGATGAGCAAATCTGAGGCTGCCAAGTAGTCTTGTCTCTTCGGCCTTTTTTTTTTAAACAATTATTCAGTTTACATATCGGTTTATATTTTTGTATAGGTTAGTCGTCTAAGTAAATTTGACACATAATGTAGTTGAAATTTTTTTGTAATTGGCTTTAACTGATTGATTGTATACATATATTTTTTGTTGATTATGGAATCATTTTGCATTATCATCATGTGTACGACTAATATGGGCAACAGCGTAATATTTTTTTTAATAAAAAATAATAATTATAGACATCGGATTTTTGCAATAGACATCGGTTTTCCTAAAAATCCGATGTCCATTGATCAAATAGACATCGATTTTCCTAAAAATCCGATGTGCAAATTTTAATGGACATCGGTTTAAAATACGATGTCCATTAATCCACAATGGACATGACCAAACTCTACATCGGTTGTGTATCCGATGTCCATCACAAGTTTTGTAGTAGTGATATTCCATGATGGCACCCGTCATGGTTGTTGAAGGCGACAATATGGAGGAACCGCTTAGCAAAATGAAAGCTATTCTAGAAGACCTCTAGAAGGAAAACGAAGAGAAATCCAAGCAGATTGCCGCCTTGACGAAAAAGTTGGAGAAGCGGCCTACTTCATCATTTCATAATAAAGATAGTGATTACGCCAGCGAGAACGATGATGATTGTAATACTACGGTTTTCTATGTGTTTGGGTACGCTATCGAGTGGGGCTTACTCTGTCGAGTAAGTATGTTTGGTTTACGAAACAGTGTTCTGTTGATGGGTACTCGATCGAGTAAGGGTCACACGATCGAGTAAGTTACTTACTCGATCGAGTAAGTTGGTTCTGCGGGTTTTTTTTAGCCGGGTTTTGTTAGTAACACGTGATTGACATTTAAAGATTTCCGTCACTTTCTTCATCACTTTTATCTTTTCTAAAAACCTTTCAAGAGAGAAAACAAGTTACGTTGCTTTTATTCTTCGCGTTGCTATCAAATCCCAAAGGCTAAGATTGTCGGATCATCGTGTTCTTTACGCCGTTGAGTTCGTCGTGTCGTGGGTAAGATCCTTGTATAGTTTTTATACTGTTTCGTTGATTTTGTTTAAAACCCTAATTGGGGAGATTGGGGGTTTTGGGAGTATAATGTGGTATTAGATGGTAATGGTATGATTATGTGATTATAGGAGGTGGTTTCGTAGAGGAGCAATATTGAATAGTTGCTTTGTGACGATCTCGTGATTTGCTATTTCCAGGTAGGGTTTCCCTAATCGGTTATTGATTACATAATTGTTGGTGGTGGTTGTGTTTATTGTTGATCGATAACATGTTTGTTTTGTGTTGGAGTTGTTGTTGTATAATTGATTGTGTAATTGTCTGTGGTTCTCGAGGCGTATCCTCGGCTGAGTGGAGTAACTTGCGGGAGTGGCTTCACGCCCTTGATTCGCCCTCTGTGGAACCCTACACAGGAGGGGATGTGCATATTAAAGAACATGGGTTATCGCTCAGAATAGATGAGCGAGGATTTGGTGGGTACGGCTACGGTCCCCCACTAGCTGCGTGGAATATCTGTTGCGATGGGTATTCTAGCAGAACTATACACTTTAATGTGTAGTCAGGTGTGTGGAGTTGTGACGGAGTTTGGGTAATGTCTATGCTGTACCTTATGTATTGTGTTTTGTGTAATCAGTAACTGACTCCGTTTAAATGTTTTGAAAAATGTGGTGATCCATTCGGGGATGGCGAGCAGTTATTGAGCAGGTATGAGATGGCTTGCGTGAGGGATGGCGGGATGGAGTCATCACCTGTCTTTAGAGTCTTCCGTTGTGTCATGAACTTAGTTTGCTTTTCAGTTGATTTGTTTTTGGAACTTTTGTATTTCTTTTACAGTTGGGATTTTGATATTGTAATCACTATTAAACTCTTTTACATATTAATTACGTTTCTTTATGGTCTATTTGATATTCATTGCCTTGAGTAACCGAGATGGCAGCATTCCCATGCATTAGGTGGTCCTGGTAAGGCACTTGGTGCATGGGGGTGTTACAAAGTGGTATCTGTGACACCCCCACATACCAAGGTGCCTTACCAGGACCACCCTAGCATGAGAGACCGTCACCATCTCGGTTGCCCGATGTTAGTATATCAAAGTTACCAATCCAGAACAACATTTATTAAAGTATAAATAGTTAATGATTACATGTTCCAATACCAAAACCAAAATAAAGATTACTAATGTTCAACAACTGAAACTAATCTCATGACAGCGGAAGCTAGACTCGAGTGATAACTCCCCATCTCATCCCAAAGCTAATGACCATCATCACCTGTCACAATCTGCTCACCATCCCCGAATCGATCACCACAGATTTACAAAAAAAACAACGGGGTCAGTTTACTGCATAATCAACATAAGACAAGTATCATAAGATAAACAGTTGATCATCATCCACCTCCACTCCCAATCACAAGATGTAACCGACTACACATTAAAGTGTGTAGCCCTGCCAGTGGGGGACCGCAACCGTACCCACCTAAGCCCCCGCTCATCAACGAGCGATAACCCTGTTCATTAATGTGCAGATCCCCTCCTGTAGCGGGTTCCACAGAGGGCGAAACTAGGGCATGAAGCCACTCCCGCAAGTGACTCCACTCAGCCGAGGACGCACCTCGCGAACATCACCCACAACCATCACAACACCAACACCAATCTCCAATCCAACAACAGCAGATAATCATAATATCAATTGTACAAACAATTACCACATAATCTCAAATCAATTAAACAGTAAACCGAGTAGGGAACCTTTTCACAATCCAAGCACACACAAGCAATCAACAGCAATTCTCCATGACACCGTCACCTACACACAATAATCACATAATTCCAATTACCACATGCCAAAACACCTTTCCGTCAAATCACAAATTAGGGCAAAACCTTAAAAGACAAATTAATGAAACTTATGAAATCAGAGGCTTATCGACACAATCGACGCAAGGAAAGATGAACTAGACTCACGAACGATCCACGCAATTGAGAAAGAGATTTGGAGAGGATTATAGTTACGTTGTACTGCTTAGGTTTTGTTAAAATGATTAAGAAATGTAAATCTCGTTTTATAACTCTAATCCTTTCTAAATCAAACCGCGGAAATAAACCTCGTCAGACCGGATACCCGGTCGAGTATAGAGTATACTCGTCCGAGTATCCTCTACTCGGTCGAGTATTCCATACTTGGCCGAGTATTCCTGGGCAGTAAACTGTCCAGAAACACACGACACACTTACTCGGTCGAGTAAGCCATATTTGGCCGAGTAACCAACTTAGAAAACCGTAGTATCACAGTCTTCCCTCCTCAAAAAGAACTTCGTTCCCGAAGTTCCAACCCAACCTATAAAACATGGACACCTAACACTAACTCTACCAACTATGCTTACTTCCACAACATGGCTCACGATATCGTCTCAACTACAGCATAGTCTCTCAATACTAACTCCATAGTACTATCGAATACCCACAACATAAGTGTTGCCAACTCTGTCTTACTTCCATAACGCTCACTAGAAAACTCAATACCAAGACAATCCACCAGACAAGATCAACCACCAAAATGGAATGTTACATTCTACCACCCTTAAAACGAACTTCGTCCTCGAAGTTTACTCATACACATAGACATCATCACCCAATCCGTTAATACTATCGAAGTTTACTCACACTCCTAAACATAATATTACTACAAGCACTGCCATTACCTGTAATAAAATTGACCATCACACAAATTCATCCTTATTCTACACCAACACTCAAACTTCCAATTGCAACCTGTATGAACATCAAACTCTCTTGTCGCATCCTACTCCTCTTAAGATAAATGTTACGCCCTCGTAACTCACTAATACTAGGTCCTTTTCTATACCTCCCATAGTCCTCATTACCACCGCATGTCAACGATAACCCACTATAACCTCAATACCTACAACCATTTCTATATCCAGGGCTCTCTTTCTCTAACAGTCCTCATACCTTAATTCATTATTTACTCCATATAACCTATCCCATAAAATCCTCAGAATAACCACTACTCCAACTCTTCAACATTACCGCAAAATGACATACTTCTATATATATATACACTCTTCTCCATGATCATGACTCACGATCCACAATTGTTACACACACTCACATTAGCTTCTCAAGTTCATTTCTTTTATTACCACAAAACTCACCCTTAACTTAACATGATACTAAGTCCCAATACTCCGTACTCACTGTCCCAAGAAAAAGGTAATAAACCACCTGTAGTTTCCAGTTCAATACCACACATGTTCCACAATTCTCTTGCCACAACTATGTCCACCAATGCCTCATCTAAAACAAGATCAAAAGTACTCTAACAACCTCTCACAACTACGTCCTATTAACGGAATATTACTATACCATGACAATAACGGAAACATACCCAACTCTCTTTCATATCATACTCTATCCTCACTCCCAAGCCGACACTGGTAGGAAACATCGGTAAACAAAACAATAGTCTATATGTCCAAACCGAAACTCACAGGTAATAACAGTAAAAAAAACAACAATCTATATAACTGATATATACTTTCGAAAGTTCGTCTCATCAGTATCCCACCTAATCTACCAAAACCGATGACGGCATTGCAACACCGCCACCAACAGCCGCACCGCAGTGCCAAAATACTCGTATCATAGCACGAAGTACAGTGCCCGGATCGCCACCCGAGGCACAATAACCACTTCGACAGTCATCACAACTCATACAATCCCATAAACACTGATTCAGTACAACTTCCTTGACCAGAAAACTTTCTTAAACCCGCTTTACTAGATCGCAACACAACATATTATATGGAAACATATATACTAACCTTATGAATATCATCCATACCCTTACTCATGAGGTCAGAAACTCACACAACATTTACACATATCATTGACCCATAATCAAATCTAACTAGTCAATCTTGATCACGTAAGTTACCACCTGATAAAGGGTACCTCTTGCCTGTGCTAAACTCGTATGCCTCTCCTATCACATTCTCCCATTCGCATAACTACCACTTCCTGTCAAATGTAACCATACCACTAATACTCAACTACTAGCACCCGCCTCCTATAACCACATTTCATACCCACTCACAACCATACATATCAATCCGGGCTCTACAAAATCAACCTCTTTATAACAGCTAACTTCCCTATTTCACATCATCCTTAACCACTAGTGACAACACTACAACACCACCATCTTTCATGCAACTACTCTCTTACTATCACTTCTTAACCATTCCGTTCCCTCTCTCTGGTTATCATCCCAAATAACGTACATCAAATCCATCAACAAAATTTACCTCAACATTATTTCCAATTTTATCCTTTATTGTATCGTCACCTAACTCTCCACCAAAATCTCACATCGTGCAAACACTCTACCAACTTCTTACTCCTTTAATGCCTCGAAACTCACGGCTACCATGTCGTCCTGAACTCCTATATAACCATCAACTCACACCCTCTTATGATGCCGTCGTACATTTCCATGATTCCTTACTTTCATGTTCCATAACTTTGGTCAACGTTCTCCCAGCTTACTTCCCAATTAATTCATCTCCTTCTTTTTTTCTACCTAACTCCTTAGTAATCCGATTACCTTCTTGTTGCTCCACAACTCAAATTCCATTAATTCATATCAATATCTTCTTATTCTTTCTTATCACTGATCCTCTCCTATCATACTACTCACTCACACTTGTCACCATCAAGTCCCCACAACTAACGGTTACGCTTTAATTAGTTGTATCTCCCTTTCGTATCCCTAGAAAAATAACCATTCACCTCATACCGTTAATTGCCCAAAGAATTATAAACTAGGCTCACCTCTTGATAATCCAAATTCCCAAACGCAGTCACTATCTACAAATCCACGTCGCGACATAACTCCATCTAAGTTCACTATATACCCCTCTTCTCCATCCCTCTACAACAACCTTTCATTACATATATATTCTTAACCAACACAATCCTAACCATCTCCCTCTATAAATCCTTACACCTCTCAAGTTGTTACTATTCACATCCTTCCTTTCAATCTTTCATTCTCACGTTTTTTTACACTTACATCACCCTTGCCCATATACACTTACTTTTATATTACTCGACACGCGACTATATCACTCACCATATCTCACAAAACATGATCCTTGCCTCGATTATTTCATCAATCTTCCCTTTCTTTTTTCCCACTATCCCTCACAACCTCATATAACACATGTCCTCCCTATCCAACACATATCACTCATAAGTCGACATTCTCCATATTATAGCATCTGGTAACTTACGTATCAAGACCGTCACTTATATAAAATAATGCTTTAAGACCCAAATCATACATGTGCAAATAACCTACTACTCAAAACATGTGTAAGAACATAGCCGTCGACTCAAAACAACCGCCCAAAGAGATACTCGGTCGAGTGCATGACGTACTCTACCGAGTACAGGACACTCGGTCGAGTAATGAGACTACTCGGCCGAGTTCACGACTCCAGAATGGTTCGATATGAGATTATGTGCTTGTCGTTAAAGCTATCAGCTAAAACAATATTTCTAGCTCTACAAACTACTCTTTAGTGGAGTGGTAAGTAAAGGTCGGATCCCAATGGACGGGTATTGATTTAGGATTTTAATTGCAAGTAATTTATGTCTTAGGGTGTCACAAATTTGGGTTGAGATGAGAAGTAATCTAAACTAATCAACAAGATGAATGTAAATTAATGAAAACAAAGCAAAGCAAATAAAGAGTTTGTAAACAATTGATTAAGGGTACTAGGGTGTCATGGGTTCATAAGGGAATCATGGAAATAGATCATACAAACATGTTCTCAAATAAACGCAAGCAACTTATTGTTGTGATAATGGAATTGAGTTAGTGTATATCTTACAATTCCGAGGAAGATTTAGGTCCCGGAGCCGAGTCGATCAAGACTTTACAACACCTACAAGTCGACTTAGTCTCCTCCTATTCAACTCTTGCATGGTCTAACAAGGCTTGAGTTGGCTTATATCTTACAAGCCTCATTGAAAAGATAAGAGATGGGTACAAAATGCAAGGTTTCATAGTCTAGCATTTCATCAAACATAATATGTGCATAGGTTGAAATCACAACAAGTAAGCATTTAATTATGAAAGAATATTAATTTAAGCATAGATTTAATCCCATGATTGATTCCCCTAATTCCCTATTAACCCTAGCTAAAGAACTACTCACTCATGATCAAGTTTAGCATGCTAATAAGATTGTCAATCATACTAACAAAGCAAAACATGACGAACATATGACGTGATTAACAATAATTAAGCAAAGGTAAAAGAGATTATGCCTACTTTAGATGATCCAAATAATTAAGCAAAGAATAATAGAAGTAAACTTGATGATTGATGGAGAGTTGTTAATCCTCCAATAAACCCCAAATAATCTTCTAATTACCCAACTAAAACTAAAAATAATTGAGAGATTAAGGAAAGGTTAAGATGTGATTAATATTGAAATGTGTATTACAACTTAGATTAAGACTAAATTAAGAGAGATTACTACTTGATTAAGAGATGATTATTTGATGATGCTAAACTAGGTAGTACAATAGCGTATTTATACTAAAATTAAGTACAAGGATTAGGGTTACTAAGGGCTTAAATAACGATTAAGACCCTAAGAGAAGTTGACAATTTGCAAGTCCCATAGGGACACGCGCGAGCTGGGTTGCAAGACCCTCAGGGACACGCGCGTCCTGGCTGAAGAATGCTCGGGTCCTGTGAAAAGATCCGCTCAAGCCGAGCCTTGGGACTAGGGATGGCAGTGGGTCGGGGACCCGACCTAGACCCTGAGGGTAGGACCCTAATGGGTCGGGTATGGGTCTCATTTTTACAAACCCAATGGGTATGGGCCGGGTATGGGTCTTAAGAAAATATTTCGGGCCCGGGTCTAAATTATGAGACCCATACCCGACCCTTAGACCCTTTTATTAAAAAAAAAAAAATCAAAATCACAACTTTTCTGAATTCATACTGGCAGACCATAGAAACCAAAGCAACTAAAGTCTCTTTCTCTTCCCACATCCCATAAAGTGATAAAACCCAACCACACTCTTCTGACAATACCACCACTCCACCACTGACACAAGGAAACCACCACCACAGCACTGATATGCGACTGGCAACCACATCTCTAATAGGCGGCGACCGACAACCACCATTAACGGCAACCAGCGACGGTCAGATGGAGACGGCTAACAAGTACGGTATTGATTTTAGGGTTCCGAGTTTGATTCTTTCACATGTATTTGGAGGTAAAATTAATTTAGGTCTTCTTTGTCTTTCTTAATCTCTTTGGTATGTATATTGGATTTGGTAGTGTACAATAGAGATTAATAAGTTACCTTTATTTAAACTATCCTAATAATATAACCGATGTGAGACAATTAGCGGGTCTCACTCCGTCCCTTCAACTCACAACAAGACATCCATGAGATAAGATGCCTTCTTGCAAGGCAAGGTGGGGCTTGCAAAATGGCGACACATCCAAGCATTAAGCACACAAAATAAGTAATGGATGCATCTACAAAAGAATAGCCACTTCCCTCATCTAAGTGGCGGAAATTATCTAAGGGGAAGCAATCTAAGGGTACACACTCCATTATAGATATGGTTTCTTCAAGTTACTAAGCCTAGGAGGATACCAACAGGCAATAAATCACCTCCAAGTTGTGTCAAGCTAGGGTACCTTTGTCCACAATCGCTAAATGCTTTTGTCAAGAGTATACTCCCTATGGTGTTAGAAACACTGTAGGATCGCGGAATTCCCCTTCTTGCCTAGAAAAGAAGAAGGGTCGTCCCCTCTCCACCATGCATAAAAGTGGAATCAATGGATAAAAGGGATCAATATGATTTTGAGTTTCATAATGGTAGTTTGCTTTTGTTTTATTATTCCCCCCAATTTCTTGTGGTATTTGACTTTTGAGAACATTTCTTTGCCATTTCTTTGATGTTTGGCATTTTTGATACTTGGTAAAATTTTCAATATTTGCATTTTTTTGAACATTTTCAAAGTTACCCTAATTTGTAACGAGAGTGCTTTTATTTAAGCATAGGAGTTCTCATTTTTGAACTCCTCTTTTCTTTGATGCAATTTGTGAAAACTTTTTGATTTTCATTTTGATGCTTGAACTCAAATTGAGATTTTTGTGCCCATTCCCTTTTTGTTGACAACACATGATGATAGAAGTGGAAGATGGTTGCATGGTTTCAAGGGTCACCTTGGAATAAACGGTAGCCAAGGAGTCATCACACCACAAGGTACACTTGACTAGGCCTCAGTCCATGGGTCAAAGGATACTAGCATGACACATCCTATGGTGTTTTAGAGGTATTCTAATGAGCAAAGTCTCAAGAAGAAAAATTATCTATAAGGGCCTTATATACACCTGTCAAGCTTCCCAAATAGATGTTTTCACAAAATTTTTCTAGAATGCAACTACATGCCATGATGCAACTAACATATATACAACCTAATACAAATGATTCTATCAACTATTATGCCATATAAACTAAATGCAAGCTCTTAACAACACATTGGTTTGTACCGCATTAACCAAAATAAAGCCACATTGTCATTAACATATAAAAGGAGGAAGGAGATTTGGAAAGATCATACCATGCGGCCTTCTATTTCCTTCATGCCTCGAATGTGGCATAGTCGATCCAATGTGATAAGAGTGACAAACAAACACAAATATATATAATATATACAATTCTACACTATAAGGGAATGAACATGTTTTTTGGATTTTTGAGAAGTTTTTCGATTCTTATGAATTTTTTGAGAAGTTTTCAATTTTTAGATTTTTTTGAATGCAAGGTTAAGTTAGAATTT
Organism: Silene latifolia; assembly: GCF_048544455.1. Lineage (NCBI taxonomy): Eukaryota > Viridiplantae > Streptophyta > Magnoliopsida > Caryophyllales > Caryophyllaceae > Silene > Silene latifolia. The sequence goes on from NC_133530.1 coordinate 54,823,912, forward strand.
CCCATTCCCACACTAGTATGAGCATTGTCCTCAATGGCCAATACGATAGAAAATTATGCAATGCAATCTATATGAAAATTCATGATTTCTAAACTAGTATGCAAACTATATGACATATATAACAAGTGATGCAATCTAATCTATCCTATATGATGCATGCTTTCGATTAGTCGGAGAGCCAATTTGAATTGACTCGCATTCCTTGTGAGTGAACTTCCCCAAACCGAACAAAACACTATTGCTAGTGCAAAACGAGGAGGAGTTCATGTACAAGGGATGAATGCAATGCATGAATTCTAATTTGTCATTTTGGGTTCTTGTAATGGGAGCAAAAAGATAAACTCCTCAATGGGACCGATGTGGGAGTCCTTTGAGTGGGGCTAGGACTCCAAACTCAAAATTACCAAGAGCCCAAAATGACTCTACAAATGATTAAGACTAAATTTGAAAACAAGAGATAAAAACAAATCTAAAGGAGGTGTAGGAAACTCACAATGGAATAGGTTGAAGTCAAGTAATCAATCCCGCACTTGTGGTATCCTCCAACAAGCCTTGTCAACCTTCAATTGTCGCTCATCGCGACATCACCATCATCGGTCTCATCATCATCATCATCGGAGTTGTTATCATCATCATCAACAACTTCTTCATTATCAACCTCCATTGGACCGGAGGATTCACTAACTTCATCATTATCGGAATTCGAACTTTGTCTTATTCTTGGCATGAACCACTACCTTCCTCATCTTCCTCAACAACAATCTCTTTTCCATTAACCACTCGGCTATCCTTATCGGCATCTTGAGAAGTACTAGGGAAGAACACTTTCTTATCCGCCCAACTAGGCAAAGGACATGAAGTATCAAGAAGTCCTTGCCTAGCAAGATGTAGTAGTGGTGGATATTGGGCACGATAAGCATTCACCCGGTCATCATAAGCTTCTCTATGCATGTGTTGCATCAATTGGGTCAAGTAATCATTGCCTTCCACAACATTAGAGCCACTTGGTGTAAATTCTTGGTAGGCAAAAGGATAGGGTGGAGTCACAATGGTAGAGGAGGAGGGCTTTGCAATCGGATCCCTTTGTTGCTTGATTATCAATTCGGCTTCTTTGGAGACGGGAATTAGGTAGTTCGTTCTATGGGCGGAGATATGGCAAATCTTGGTTGGCAAGATAATAGACTTTACATCTTTGGTGAGCCACTCAAATTTATGATCAAAATTGTCATTTTTGACCCAATGGAACTTGTTGATCAAATTAGTTATGTCAATAAGGTTGCTTCCTTTAACCGGTTTGTAGGTATTATCCTTGTTGAATTCCGGGTTAAAGTGTTTAGCTAACCTTGTTACCAAGCCGCTATTTACAATAAAGGCCACTCCCTCTTTTCCATTATCAATATCTAACCACCACTCAATCAATAATTGAAGAATATTATACTTAGAGGTGGACTTTCCATTAACGTTCAAGAAGGACTCGAGGTAGACAAAGTCGAGTTCGGTGAAGTGGTTGGCCTCTTTCCTAGCAATTAGAGTATTAGCCACAAATTTGTGCCAACACCTTATGCCCGGATGGTGAACATATAAGGCATGGCACTCCCGGAAAGAATCGAATTGACGATCGGTTATAGCTTTCCATAGGGTGCGGCATTAAACTTCAAAGGCTTCTTTTCAAAATGATCATACTTCACAAGTCCAAACACTTTACCAAATGCACCCTTAAGCATTCTTCTACTCTCATTTTCAAGTTGGAACTCAACATAGGTGATACCCGTCGTGAGGTGTCAAAAATAAATTTATAATCTCCAACTGCAACTATAGCTAGTGGCAGTCGGGTCGAACCACAGAGAGGCAGATGTAATTCTTAGCTGTCTTAATTTCGGTCTAAGGTAACAATAAAGTGGGGGTTTTGATTGGATTGGTCTATAGCTAATGAGCAATAAAATAAAGTAAACTAAGCAAATAGATGAAATCAAATATAAAAGGAGGTACTAGGATGGTCGGTTCGTTATAGCTTCGGCGGCAGCGTACTAAACAGGACTAAATCGAACACATGTGAGGCGGGAAAACAAGAGGTCCTCTCGGTCCACTCTTAATAGATAGCATCTTTCGATCTCGCTATAAGTCCCTAATATCACTAATACTGACTCTCGTCCTGAAAAGTGACTAATGGTCTAAACTATACCTATCTTTCGATCTCAGCACAGTTTAGTCATTTTAATTGGTGGTCTAACAACTGTCCCTATCTTTCGATCTAATGGGTCAGTCATAAATTAAGCATCTAGCTGGTCGCATGCATTCGATTCGTTAAATACAACATTAAAATAAATTAAAACGAAAGGTAACCTCACGTGGTCAGTCGATCGACCAGATATGGCGGTCGATCGACTGACACGCGAATTCAGTCCAAAACAATACTACGCCGCCTACGCTATAATTCGCCTACATCCTAGCACAATTAATCTAGCTACTCATGATACTGATAAAAACAACAATAACAATATAAACTAATGAATTCATGCTTGAAGTATTCAAATAACAAATAGCGATAAACGATAATTGGCTTTGGATACTAACTAGCAATTCTATACTAACAATGAAATAAAACGAATTGAAATAGGGCAGGAAGAATACCGAGAATTGCAGAGGAACGATTGAGAATAAGAACGAAAATTCCAATGCTAAACAATATTCCAAACCCTAACTATAAAACTAAAGAATTGTATGTAAAACTTAAAGTAAAAACTTGATAAAAACTGAATGCCTATTCTGATGTTCTAGGTTACGTTATATAGCAAACATACGTAACTTTTATTTCCAAAACCTAATACTCAATGGGCTTGCGCTTCCTCGGTCTTTTAATTCTAAATGCAGGATAGCGGCTTGGTCGATCGACCGATGGTAGTGGTCGATCGACCGAGCTTCGATATACAATAGCCACGGAACCGCAGTTGGTCGATCGATCGATAGCGATGGTCGATCGATCGCTTACCGCTACTATGACTTCTATAATCTTGTGGATTTGTCTTTTGGGCCTTGAATTGCGCACCAAGCTCGTTCCTCGGGTGAATACTTCACGTCAATTGCAATGCAGGATAATCGGGGACGGATTTAGTTCGATTTCCGCTGGATTCTTCACATTTCTGCAATAATGTACAAAATACGGAAGTAGATGGAAATAGGGAGAAATGTAGCATAAACTACATGAATGAGCTCTGAAATGCGTGTAAAATGGGATGTAAAACATCATATAAAAGACACGCATCAAACTTCCCCAAACCAAACCCTTGCTTGTCCCCAAGCAAGAACTAGACTCGATCTAATGACCTAATGGAACGAGTTCAATCTCAGAGCGAATTACAACATGTGAAGCCTAAACCAATTTAATACACAACCAACAATCAATTAGTAATGTGAATCATGCAAACGAGTTATGAAGTCGTTAGATACTGCTGAACCGTCAACTGTAGAGAATTTATCAAATCGGACTCTCACGGGTCGCTCATATCACTCAATAAGCACAGGTGAATAATGTAAGATAGAAAGAAGTAAATATGTAATGACTCTCACCTAACTACGACCTATAAGAACATGCCTGCAATCTAATATGAAAGCAATCTCTACAACCGTACATACGCATTCCAACCAACAAGAGACCATGACACATGCCGAGGTATATATGTGGATATGTGAGGTATGGGTAAGAAGAGGCAAAACATTAATGGAAAAGTGGAGGTACAGGTGATAAAGCTAGTACCAAAACGGAACCATATGGCAACATCCTTCTTCTTGCTCAAAAACAATTGGAACGGTGCTATAACAAGCACAAATCTCACAATCTCCAGGTAAAAAAAAGTAATCAACTAACTCCCCACAAAATATGAATAATACATGGGAGCAAAAATCGCCAAGAGATAAGGATTTTGAATTATGCGAATTGATTCTTTCTCTTTTTCTCGAACCTCAGTCGATCGACCGAAAGGGGCAGTCGATCGACCGTATGAACAGTACAGAACTCTTTTTTTTCCTTTTTCGAATCATTTTTTTTTTCATCCTTTTTTCTCTTTTCTATTTCTTTCTTTCCTCCTTTTCATCTTTCCAACAATATCTCAAACATGAGCATATGCTACCAAAAACGAGTAACAACCCCAAGAACACAAACTACTAGCTTGACAAGGGCAGGCTAATTGTAGGATGTAGTAATGGGACAAAAAGGCTATTTTTGGCAGTGTGGAGCTTTTGGGTAAAACGAATAAGGGGAAGCCTCTACCACATGTGTCAACTAACCACAGACCGAATGCGTACAGGTATTAAGCAGATTAAGTTCATATTTATTCAAATTGATATGACATGCCTCATAAGGAGTACTACTCTCATTCCTAAATAAACTGGTCATGGATGACACCAGTTATAGGCTCTAAACCTCAGAAATATGATGTAGTTTGCCAATTTTCAAAGTCAAGTCTCAAGTCCAGCAAATAATTAACGAAAACTCGTAGGTATGCATTTATACGATTCTACTAATAACATGTTAATCAAGCAAGGCTCAGGCAAAACAGGTGCAAAAAGCAATATCATCCTTGAAATACTACCGTTCCGACTCGACCTATATGCTAAAATAAACGTGCATTTTATTGAAATTTTTCAATTTTTTTATTTTTATTTTTTTTATTTTTTTTGGTATTTTTGATTTATATGAAAGTGAAATAAACAATGCAAAAACTGAAATGCAATAAACGTGAAACAGAAATGCAATAAAACTTATGCAAATGCGACGCAAAACCCTTCCCCAAACCAAATCGCATAATGTCCCCATTGTGCAAAATCATGTAATGAAGAAAAGAGAAATGGGAATTTGCGGGAAAGTAAATAAAAATGACATGAAGTGGAACTTGGGAACTCACAAGACTTTAGGTGCAGCAAAGGAAACCTCCCCAAACCAGCGTGAGCTAGGAGGTTTCAGTAGCCAGCAGTGCTACTAACAAGTACCTGAAAGACAAATAAAACCCACGCATAAAATCGAGAAGACAATTTTGAAGCGGTAAATATGTGCACAAATGAGAAAATTAGAAGAAATAAATAATTGGACGGAAAATAAAGTGGAGTAGAAAACTCCCTTAAGTCCGCATATCGACCAAACACAAAGCAGGGGGAGAGGTCGTGAATAGGTAAAGAGCGTCCTTGGTCGATCGACTAAGAACGACGATCGATCGACCAATGTGTCAGAAACAGTAGCTCCTGGAAAGTGCAACTCGATCGATCGACCAATAGTAGCCGATCGATCGACAAATCTTCTTTGTATTCCTTATTTCTTCGTATTTGCTCAATTACTTGAGCTAATGAGGTCTAAAAACCTGCAAATGCACAGTAATACGCGCCCAAAATTGCGCAAAACCCAAAATAAAGTCTAAAGTACTTAAAAATCCTAAGCAAGCAAAAGAAAATGCGCAGTTTCGCGCACACAAAACAATAAAGAGTGTCTAACAAAAGCGAATAAAATGTTTGTAGAACATGAGATCAACTAGTAGTTGATCAAGAACGGCCACGGAATGGCCCACTTTGTCGGCTTCTGGCTACTAGAGGTAGCCTCAATGGTGGTTATCTTGTCAGCTGCACCCTTCTTAGCTTCCACGCCCGTATGGCTCAACGGATCAACACTTTCGTCATCTCCCTAGTCAATGACCTCTTCTTGCTCATCAAAGTCCAAGTCGGACTTTCTTGCCTTGACCGGCTCGTCATCAACTTCCTCATTGGTGGCATAGCTAAGGCAACCAAGACCTCCTCGTGAGATGATTGGCTTCTTTACAGTTGGAGCAACTTGCTGTTCTTCCTTCCCCAAACCAGCGCCTGCAATATCAGAAATAGACAAATCTTCCTCCAATTTGCTCCCAGTCTGGGGCGGAGGGGTTACAACAAGAATAGAGATAGGTAAATCAGGAAGCACAAAGTACGATTTCTTGTCAGAAATCGTATTACAAGTCACAGGCCACATGGGGTCCTTCTTTTTAGCCGGCTGGGCAAAAACGATAGAATGCTTCCCAACTTTGAAAGTCAAGGTTCCTAACCCAACATCTATGACTGCACCAGCAGTGTGTAGGAATGGCCTACCCAGAATGATAGGTATGTGGGCATCCTCAGGCATGTCTAGTACAACGAAGTCAATAGGGAAGAAGAACTTCCCTATTTAGACAGGAATGTCCTCTAAGACCCCTATTGGATGGACCGCAGATCGGTCAGCCATCTGTACTGTCATATCTGTCACTGCGAACCTAGTCAATTTGAGCTTCCTAGCTAGACTCAAAGGCATGACGCTTATACTAGCTCCTAAGTCACATAGTGCCTTCTCAATAGAGAAGGTGCCTATATTACAAGGAACAGAAAAGCTACCCGGGTCTTCTAGCTTATGGGGTGCAGTATGAGACAAATAAGAGCAAGTTTCCTCAGTCAGTGCAACAGTATGCACATTTTCAAGTGACTTTTTCTTAGACAAGAGTTGTTTCATGAATTTAGTGTAGGCAGGCACTTGATTGACCAACTCAAGGAAAGGAACTTGTACATTCAAACTACGAATAACCTTTTCAAATTTATTGAAAGATACCTGTTCCTTTGTCGGCACTAGTCTCTCTGGATATGGGGTTGAAAGAAGTTGCTTAGCCCTCTCCTCTAAGTCGCGCATGCCGGTATCCGTGGACTTAGGCTGGAAGTCCACTGCTTTCTCCTTGTTGAAACTTGAACCCTCCTCAGACCGTCTCAAATGTGAGCCATTGACCGACATTGGGTCGAACTTCGGAATCGGGACGGACCCATCAGCACTCGGGTCTTGCCCCAATATTTTCGGGACTGTCGAACCTCGAAACAAATGGTCTCTCAAATTATCGGGCATTGAAGGACGAAATTTCTCAATATCAGCAGGGGTCTCAGTCGATCGACCACCTTGCTCAGTCGATCGACTGAAATGTACAGTTCCAGAAGCTCCTGTAACCCGCGCTTGATCGATCGACGGGTATATCGGTCGATCGGTGATGTACTGTGACGCCTTGTTCTTGTTATTTTTCGCTAAAGCTTTCTTTTGAATCGGTTCCGCTTCAACTTTTTCAGGGGCGTCCTCTACCATAGCAGGCCCCTCCAGGGTGGACCCGCTCCTCAAAGTGATGGCATTTAGGGTCTCCTTTTGATCAGTTTGAGTTGGTAGGTGTCCGGGAGCTCGAGAGGTACTCTTACTAGCCAATTGAGCGATTTGGCTCTCTAGTAGCTTCATCCCGGCCTCTCTAGCTTGGGATTCCTTCAGCAACAGGTTCTTAAACTCAGCAAATTCAGAATTCTGTGTTTGTTGCTGCTGCGGCACATAGGGAGGTTTCTGATATTGTTGTTGCTTTTGATGAGTGGGCACATAGGGTTGCTGCTGCGGAGGTGGAGTTGGATTTAGGACATTCTGGCTACTCCACCTCAGGTTGGGGTGAACATTAGGCTCGTAGTAGGTGTTTGTCTGCCTATAATGTTGAAAGGCAGCACAAGACTCAAAGGGACTAGGACAATTCTTGAAACGTGTCCCTCGGCTCCGCACCTTTCAGGACAGAAAGGACGTCGTCGACACAGCATTTACTTGGTAAATACCCCCCTTTGAAGCTCCTCCTAGTTCATATTTGTCGAACCTCGCAGTGAGAGCTTCAAGTGCAGCCATAGAAGAAGATTCAGCAGCTCTTCTTTGGTTCCCCCGGGAATTTCCATATTCAGCTTTGTGGGTGGCTAAGTCATCAATGATCTTCCACCCTTTGGTCTCTCCCATATTCTCAACAAATCGCCATTGGTCATGCATCCAAGATGGCCCTCGATCGTCATACGAGTCCATTATAGAAATGATTGCACAAGCTCCATTTTTCGAAACCATGGTGCGGTATGGTTCGCACCAGCTTCTTAAATCGGACCCATGCCTCGTGGAAGTTCTCATCCGGCCCTTGTTTGAAACTCGTGATTTGAGCTCTAATAGCAATCGTCTTTGAAGCAGAAAAGTACTTCTTGTAGAATGCCAATGCCAAGGAATTCCAGTCGGTGATCCCATGAGCAGCTCGATCCAGATCTCTATACCACTCCCTTGCAGCATCACGAAGCGAGAAAATGAACATGGTCTCCTTGACCTGGTCTAGGGTCACGCTAGCATTTGGTGGGGATATGGAGCGACGAATCGATAAATGTCTCCATATGCTTAGCTGCATCCTCATTTGCGGCTCCCGAATCGGTTCTTCTCAACCAAACTAAGATAAGAAGGTTTCGGCTCGAATTTCTGGCCTCCCCGGTAATGTGAACCCTTTGTAAAGATCTTGGTGGCTCGAATGACTAGCTATAGTTGCTTCTTGACCATGATTGGGATTTTGGAGAAGTAACTGTCTCATTGAAGAAATAGAAGCGGGAGATGTAGGTGGGTCTTCTTCGAATAGAGCGTTCTCGTAGTAACTTGACGTGAGTACTCGGCTCTTCCTCGTCGGCAATATCCTTTGTGATCGTCTCAATTCGCGCAAAGATTTCTCTATCTCAGGATTTAATGGTACTAATTCACCACCCTGTGACCTGCGCATAAGAGGAAACTACAAAAAGAATATAAGAAAAGTTTAAGGAACGGATGTCCCTTAAACTAAGAAAGACTAAATTAAAACAACTAAAAATTAGAACTATTGCCTCCCCCAAGAACGCGCCCAAAATTTGATACCCGTCGTGAGGTGTCAAAAATAAATTTATAATCTCCAACTACAACTATAGCTAGCGGCAGTCGGGTCGAACCACAGAGAGGCAGATGTAATTCTTAGCTGTCTTAATTTCGGTCTAAGGTAACAATAAAGTGGGGGTTTTGATTGGATTGGTCTATAGCTAATGAGCAATAAAATAAAGTAAACTAAGCAAATAGATGAAATCAAATATAAAAGGAGGTACTAGGATGGTCGGTTCGTTATAGCTTCGGCGGCAGCGTACTAAACAGGACTAAATCGAACACATGTGAGGCGGGAAAACAAGAGGTCCTCTCGGCCCACTCTTAACAGATAGCATCTTTCGATCTCGCTATAAGTCCCTAATATCACTAATACTGACTCTCGTCCTGAAAAGTGACTAACGGTCTAAACTATACCTATCTTTCGATCTCAGCACAGTTTAGTCATTTTAATTGGTGGTCTAACAACTGTCCCTATCTTTCGATCTAATGGGTCAGTCATAAATTAAGCATCTAGCTGGTCGCATGCATTCGATTCGTTAAATACAACATTAAAATCAATTAAAATGAAAGGTAACCTCACGTGGTCAGTCGATCGACCAGATATGGCGGTCGATCGACTGACACGCGAATTCAGTCCAAAACAATACTACGCCGCCTACGCTATAATTCGCCTACATCCTAGCACAATTAATCTAGCTACTCATGATACTGATAAAAACAACAATAACAATATGAACTAATGAATTCATGCTTGAAGTATTCAAATAACAAATAGCGATAAATGATAATTGGCTTTGGATACTAACTAGCAATTCTATACTAACAATGAAATAAAACGAATTGAAATAAAAAGGGAAGAATACCGAGAATTGCGGAGGAACGATTGAGAATAAGAACGAAAATTCCAATGCTAAACAATATTCCAAACCCTAACTATAAAACTAAAGAATTGTATGTAAAACTTAAAGTAAAAACTTGATAAAAACTGAATGCCTATTCTGATGTTCTAGGTTACGTTATATAGCAAACATACGTAACTTTTATTTCCAAAACCTAATACTCAATGGGCTTGCGCTTCCTCGGTCTTTTAATTCTCGTCTGGGATAGCAGCTTGGTCGATCGACTGATGGTAGTGGTCGATCGACTGGGCTTCGATATCGATAGCTTCGGAACCCGCAGTTGGTCGATCGATCGATAGCGTGGTCGATCGATCATTTGCTTGCCGCTACTTGACTTCTATAATCTCGTGGATTTGTCTTTTGGGCCTTGAATTGCGCACCAAGCTCGTTCCTCGGGTGAATACTTTACGTCAATTGCAATGCGGGATAATCGGGGACGGATTTAGCTCGATTTCCGCTGGATTCTTCACATTTCTGCAATAATGTACAAAATACGGAAGTAGACGGAAATAGGGAGAAATGTAGCATAAACTACATGAATGAGCTCTGAAATGCGTGTAAAATGGGATGTAAAACATCATATTAAAGACACGCATCAATAGGTTTGAGTCTCTACCTTGTACTCCCTCAAGGAGCTTATGAACTCCATAGTCAAAGAGGGGTAGGTTAATTCATTCATATCAAAGAGGGTCTTCAACCCCATAGACTCGAAAAAGGCTCTAGATTGCTCAAGTACACCCAATTTTTGCAAAGTATCTTGGCAAATAAACTTGGTAGCTAAAACTTTCCTTTTGGCAAGGGATTGAAATGCATTCCTATGTTTGTTGGATAAGAAAGTTACCTCCGGATAGTTTGGCAATTGTTCCACAACCGGAGTAGATATGGTAGCTTCCTCAATGGTGTTGACAATTTCTTGGACTTGCTCCCTTGGTTGAGCTAGTACCAAAGCCTTAGATGCTAGAAGAGTTTGTTGCCTCTTTGACAAATTTGGAGTTTTAGCTGCCTTAGTTCCGCCTTTAGTTCTTGGCATTGTATGCTCCTTATCAATTTGCTATCAACAAACCAAGATGATCCTTGAATGCTCCTTGATTCTTCAAACTTCAATCAATTCCTCAATCAATTGGGGATTTTCGGATTTTTGCCCCAAACCCTAGAAAGTTGATTCAATTTGTGAGGAAATTGATGATTAAATGGTCTTTTGTTGATGAAGGAGTAATTTAATTATGTTTTGAGCAAGTTTTGATTTGTTTGTGGTGAATTTTGGCGAAAAATTGATGTTTTTGGATGAGGGGATTGAAGGTTTAAGTGAGAGAAATTTGTTGTGTTTGTGTTTGAAAGGTGTAAATGATTTGGGAAGAAGGATAAAAATCCCGTGGTAGGCTATGTAGCAGGTCTAGGACGGGCGGATTGGAGTCGGCTCGAGCGGATTCTGTTACAGGAAAATTTGAAAGGTGCAAAGCAGTCTGGCATGGGCGTCTTGGGACTGGCTCGAGCGGATTCTGGCCTAGGATGCTCGTCTTATTTACAGGACGGGCGGATTTTCTTACAGGAAAATCTCATAAATTTTGAAGCTTCTCAGGACCCACAGCTTGAGTACAGCACGGGCGGCTTGAAGTTGGAGACGCTCATCTCGAAACCAGCTCGGGCAGATTGTCTTACAGGACTTTCTACCAAGACTTGAAGCTTCCCAGCTCCCACGACCTAATGTCAGGACGGGCGTCTTAAGACTGGAGACGCTCGTCTCAGTGCTAGCTCGGGCATATCTGCTCGTCTTGATGTCAGCTCCCACGAGCTCAGGTCCGCTCGTGGGGATCCTTTTCCCGCGTCATTCCTTCTTCCTTTCCTTGTTAATTATTGTGGGTTTCACTACAAAGGCTTGGCTAGCCTAGACATGTGCCATCCCCACACTTGATCAAACACTACACATGAAAACACATTAAAACCCCTCCCTCACTTGCTCTCTTGTCAAAAATCTTGTAACAAAGCATGAAAATGCAATACAAAAATGACAAAAATGCAATAAAGGAAATGAAATACTAGTTAAGGGGTTAGAATATTTACAAATGGTGGTTTAGGGAGGACTCCACCAAACTCTCCTTTCTTTGATGAGATGTTAAGGGGGCAAAGTCAAAGTGTTGTTGATGTTGCTCAACACCTTGTAGAAGTAGTCGAAGGCTTGCTCATTTTCATGATAAAGGTCTTGCATAGACCTTTGCACATTGTTTTCTTCATTGTTGTAGTCCGAGTCAAAGTGATGACAAGGATCTATAAAGCCTTGGTCCAAGTTTATAGCATTTCCAATATAAGGATTGACCAATCCTTCAAATTCATCGTCCCATAGACCACAAACTTCGCTTGCTTGTTCCCCAATGATGTCATGAGTTGCAAGAGCGATTCTCTTTCCTTGTTGTCATGGCCAATGAGGCCTTCTTCATTACTTGTCATGATGGGTGAGCTATTCAAGCTCTCATTGTTGTTGAAAATTCCATGCTTTCCGAATAGAGCTACTTGAAAGTCATTCACTTTCTTCTTCCATATGGGTGATGCTTCTTTACCTTTAGTTTGATCTTTGCATAGAGACTCTAACTTCTTCCTATCACTTTCTCGGCTATAGTGATCGACCATGAAACATGGCTCATATAATCGGGGAGCTCTCATGGTTTTGTCAAGATTGAAAGTAATTGTCTCATCCCCTACTTTAAGTGTGAGCTCTCCATGTTTCACATCGATTACCGCTCCGGCGGTATGCAAGAAAGGTCTTCCTAATATGATAGGGATGTTAGAATCCTCCTCCATGTCTATAATGACAAAGTCTACCGGGATGAAGAATTTGCCCATTCTTACGGGCACATCCTCCCATACCCCTAGAGGTGTCTTTGTCGATCCATCCGCCATTTGGAGAGTAATGTTGGTGAAGGAAAAGTAGATCTATATACTAACATATTCATATATGTTCCATTTTAATTTGTCATAAAATTAACAAGTGATCTTATGCATGCAAACTATTTAACAAAATAAAGAAGAAACATTCATCCTTACATTGGAATTTCGGTTCATTTGGGCACAAAAGAGATCTCCTTCTCTTTTGTTCTTGAGCTTTCCTTTTGGATGAACAAAGACCCAAGTGTAGGATCTCTCCCAAGGATTAATACCCAAAGCATACTCTTAATAAAATTAATATAATGTATACTAGATAATATTAATTTTGTAAGAAAAATGACCCAAAAATATTTGGTTTTGGCTCTCAAAACCGGTTGAGAGAGAGGAGAATGGAAGATAATTTTCTCTTTTTAAAAACTCTTGTTTTGTTAGATGAATGAATAATAATCACTAGTCTCTATCTAAGTGAATATTAAGCAAAAATAAGAAGAAAAACCACAAGGGTTTTCTTCCCCAAAACCGGGTGGGAGAGGAGGAACAAAAGAGCCAATGCATGCCCTAGTTGTTCTTCACAATGAGCAATAGGTATGCAAGGCTAGTTTTAGTAGGTAATCATGTTGTTTACCACCAATAAAAATAACTTATATTTGCCTAATCTTCCTCATATTTTCGGCACATATGGATAACATGGAATCCATATTATTTTTGTCAATTGTCAATATGTCACATGTCATATGTTACATAAATTTGTTATGTATTTTTAACATATTAAAAATCAACGTATTAATAAAAATACGTCATATACAAAAATCGACTTAGTAATTCATAATTACTTGTACCAAAATATTTTACCATTTATAAATCACAACAATTTGTATTTATAATAATTCATTCAAATTTAATTGTTTTCTTAAACAATAATTTCATCTGAGTAATGATACAATTTGATTACTCAGACCGTATCTCATTTTAATCAATTTCAATGTGATACGTAAATTTTACTTCCAAAATCGTCCGTCAATTTTCAAGTAATTTAATTAACTCGTAACATTATACGATTAATTAAATGATCAATTAAGAGTGTTGCCCTATAGGTATGACCTAGGGGATCAACGGATCACCACCGTCGCATGACAAGATAATGTCAAACTCTAGTCACCAATCATTACCGATATATGTTGACCGATTGACAAGTAAAAATACTTCCCAATTGTATTCTTTAAAAATGAGACTTAAACATGTGATCATTATGATGTGATTGTGATCGCATTATTGTCGGAGGACACTTATTCCAACAATCTCCCACTTGTCCTCGACAAGTGTGCGTCACCAATTCTCTTGTCCTATTACTATCTCCCACTCAATGCAAGGTGTCTTTCAGGTCGTACTTGCAAGTGATCATATCGAGAGTGGTTTCCTCGATCTGGAGAATAACTGATTGACCAGATTCATCCACCATGGATACATTCCGAGCGTGGCCACGCATTTCCAGTTCATTACTCCTCGAGTGGCCCTGAGATATTGTTATAACCCTGACTAGGGGTGGACAATTCCTATCGCACCCATTCCCTTCGACTAGCCACAGCCATCATAACCCAAAATATGCCCATTTGACCCCATTTACGAAGGTCGTAGTAACACAAATCAAAGTTAATCAAAGCGTGCCATCTTAGGCGAATAGTCTTTAGTCAAAAGAATCGACTCATTTGAATACTATAGCAGCTCTCGCCACGACCAGGCTATATAAATTTGCCAGAACTCTATAAGCGGTCATAAGGCCCGACAAAATGTTCCTAACAGTCTGCCTATGTGATCGACTAGTCATCTCACATGACTCTATGGCACTTGAACTTGCCATCAATCGCATCACACTCTAGTCACTTCGAGACGTCACCTCATACAAGTGACTATGGGCAAATACTATGTTAATCCGTGTTCACTTTAACGGGTTCAATTGTCACTACAACCCGTTTGGATGTAACAATGTATAAATTAAAGATAAAAGACAAATGTGATTATGAACATGAACAAAAACAACACTTTTATTTCATTTCAAAATCTAACATAGACTTGGTACACGTTTAAGTCCCATGGATGCCATATGTCCATCATGTTTAGCCTGCGATAAAGGCTTGGTGAGCGGATCGGCTATGTTGTCACCCGTCCCAACCTTACAAATCGCAATTTCCTTTCTTTCAATGAAATATCTTATTACATGATATTTTCTAAGTACATGTCTAGATCTATTACTAGACTTCGGCTCCTTAGCTTGGAAGATTGTCCCACTATTATCACAATAGAGAGTGATGGGATCATTGGCGGTAGGTACTACTTTTAGACCTTCCGTGAATTGCACGATCCCACACGACTTCCTTAGCAGCCACGATCCGCAATGTACTCACCTCCGTTGTAGAATCATGATTCTGACTTCCTTGAAGCTTCTCCAGCTTACGGCACCACCATTGAGCATGAAAACGAAACCAGCTTGTGATTTCAAGTCATCTCAATCTGTTTGGAAACTTGAGTCCGTGTATCCATTAACACGCAACTCAGTGTCTCCTCCAAACACTAGGATATAATCCTTAGTTCTTCTCAAGTACTTAAGGATGTTCTTGACGGCTATCCAGTGACTCTCACCTGGATTTCCTTGATATCTACTCGTCATGCTCAAGGCATACGAGACATTAGGACGTGTGCATATCATGGCATACATGATTGATCCAACAGCGGAAGCATAAGGGATCGTCTTCATGCGTTCAACATCATGGGGTTCGGAGGGAGATTGAGTCTTGCTCAATATCGTCCCGGTTACCATAGGTACCAATCCCCTTTTGGATTTGTCCATGCTGAACCGTCGAAGAATCTTATCAACATAAGACTCTTGACTTAGTGCCAATATCCTCTTGGATCTATCTCTATGGATCCGGATACCTAATATGCGTTGTGCTTCTCCTAAATCCTTCATTTGGAAATGGTTACCTAACCACTTCTTAACAGAAGACAACATTGGAATATCATTTCCAATGAGTAGTATGTCATCGACATACAAGATTAGGAACACAACATTGCTCCCACTGAATTTCATGTATAAACATGGTTCCTCAACACTTCGAGTGAAACCATTCTCTTTTATCACATGATTAAATCGATGATTCCAACTTCTAGATGCTTGCTTAAGACCATAAATGGATCTCTTTAGCTTGCATACTTTGTTAGGATTTTTAGAATCAACAAAACCTTCGGGTTGTATCATGTACACCTCTTCTTCTAAATGCCCATTTAGAAAAGCAGTTTTGACATCCATTTGCTATATTTCATAATCATGAAATGCGGCAATCGCTAACAAAATCCGTATGGATCTTAGCATGGCTACGGGTGCGAAGGTCTCATCATAATGGAGACCTTGGACTTGGGTAAATCCTTTTGCCACTAGCCTAGCTTTGTAGACATCGTCATGTCCTTCTATGCCATTCTTGATTTTGAATATCCATTTGCATTGAAAGGGTCTTGCCCCTTTAGGCAAATCTACCAAGTCCCAAACTTGGTTTTCATGCATAAAATCCATTTCGGACTTCATGGCTTCAAGCCATAAGGAGGAATTTGGACTAGAGATTGCGGCCTTGTAGGTGGCGGGCTCGTCACTATCTATAAGCAACACGTCGAGTGTTCCATCTTCTTCGATAAGTCCCACATATCGATCGGGATGGCGAATAACTCGGCCCGTTCTTCTAAGAGGAGGAGGAACAACCGTATTAGACGACGAAGGAACTTCTTCTTGCGCCTCTATCTCGGTTTGTGGCTCTTGAACTTCATCAAGTTCAAAATTTCTCCCACTCTGTCTCTTAGAAATAAATTCTCTTTCTAAGAAGACAGACCTATCGCAAAGACACAAACACTTTGTTATCTTGAGGTTTGTAGAAGTAGTAACCTCGTGAGGTTAAGGGGTAACCTACAAAGATGCACTTTTCGGATCTTGGGGTAAGCTTGTTGTCGTTTTTAGACTTGACGTAAGCATCACATCCCCAAATCTTCATATAGGATATGTTTGGAACCCTTCCCGTCCACATCTCACATGGAGTTTTCTCGGTGGATTTAGTGGGACTATTGTTCAAAGATCTAATTGCGGTTTGAATCGCAAATCCCCAAAACGAGTTCGGTAACTCGGTTTGACTCATCATGGATCGAACCATATCAAGTAGGGTTCGATTTCTCCTTTCGGCAACACCATTAAGTTGTGGTGTTTCGGGTGGAGTAAGTTGTGATATAATACCACGTTCTTTCAAGTGTGAATCAAATTCAAGGCTAAGATACTCTCCACCACGATCGGATCGTAGTGCCTTAATCCTTTTGTTCAATTGGTTCTCTACTTCATTTTGAAATTCTTTGAATTTGTCAAACGCTTCACTTTTATACTTCATCAAATAGATATACCCATATCTACTTAAGTCATCGGTGAAGGTAATAAAGTAGTCATAATTACCACGAGCGGTGATACTCATTGGTCCACATACATCGGTGTGTATGAGTCCCAATAGTTCACTAGCTCGCGTCCCTTTACCACTAAAAGGATTACGAGTCATTTTGCCAAGTAGGCAATATTCGCATGTACCATATGATTGATAATCAAATGGTGTAATCACATTAGTCGAAATTAATCTTTTGATGCGATTCTCGTTTATGTGACCTAATCGACAATGCCAAATGAACGCTTCACTTGGGTCACTTGATTTGAGTTTCTTTGATTGAATGTTATAGATATCATTAGTTGGATTTGAGGTCTCTAAAATGTAAATGCCATTGATAGAGGAAGCTTGGCCTATAACCAAGTCGTTCCTAGAAATAGTACAACGATTGTTCTTAATGACAAAACAAAAACCGTCTATGTCTAGCATAGCGATTGAAATAATGTTTTTAGAGAGTGTAGGCACATAAAAACAATTATGTAAATACAACTCAAATCCATTAGGCAAAGCTAAAACATAAGTTCCTTTGGATTCGGCCGCTACTCGAGCTCCATTTCCAAGGCGTAGATCCACATCTCCCTTGCTAAGCCTCTTCACGTATCTTAAACCCTGTAAATGATTACAAAGGTGAGAACCACAACCGGTATCTAGTACCCATGTCGTAGTGGAAGTAAAATTTATATCAATAACAAAAATTTCCTTAGGAATTTTACCTTTTGGAGTGATGATTCCTTCCCTTATATTTCGCAAATATACGGGACAATTCCTAAGCCAATGTCCCATGCCATAGCAATAATGGCACTCATCATTAACTTGCTTGAAGTTTTTAATTTTCTTTCCCTTCTTCTTGAACTTTTTGCCCTTTGAAGCAAGAACTTGATTGCTTGAGCTCCCACTAGTTTTGGCATCTTTATCTTCCAGAGACAAAGACCCTATAGATTGTATGAGGTAGTCTTCCTGAGACGGGCTCACACGAGGTCTAGTAGTAGTAGGTGGTTTAGAAGAAGTGGTGAAGTTAAGGTTTCCATCCGAACCTATCCCAAAATGAAGTTCTCTAGTAGTGTCGAAATCATTGTTGGAGCAAACGTCGTCAAAAACATTGTGGTAAGACTCAATAGTTATCGGTGCGGTAGCGTTTGATGGATTCATTGTAATGAACTACAAATATGGAGGAAAGGAAATATTAACATTTGTCTTTTAAATCATACTTGTAAACAAATTAAACAAGATATGAACATTTATATAGTGACCTCTACCCAACTATTATAAATGATTCCAAGACCCAAATTCATATCGACTTAGGCACGGTGGGGCCGATACATCCTTTATCAATATAACTTGGCGGATTAACGTTTAAGCGATTCTACTTTTAGAACTCTTGGTTGATAATATTACATTAACAATTATCTTTAGCCCAAAACACATCCGACAAGGGCACGGTGTGGCCGATACATCCCTTATCAAAAACTTTTGTTGAGTTCAATCCAAATTTCGAATAAATGTGTCCATGATCCAAACCCACATTAACTTGGGCACGGTGTGGCCGATACATCCCTTATCAACATGAATTCGGTGGATAGACATTTATCACCCACTTCCCTTACGTAACAAGGTTTGTACCCCGGTGTGGCCGAGTGCACTCCCTCGCGAAATAGGTTTTCATGGTTTCTACTATTTGGTAAGGCTATGTCTCAATTGATTGTTTTAGCGAGAGGTCATGTCAATTTATTATCTATCACGTTTTAAGTGAACTAAAGCGGTGAACTACGATAATTTTTAATTGACACGGTCGATAAACTCGATGAAAGAAGATGCATGTTTTAGTTATGGCGATTTAGCGATGCATGCGACATATAAATAAAATGCAATCATAAAATAAATCCTAGTATGGCCTTCCTACAATAGAAAAACTATTTAACTATTACATATTCGGAAACCAACTCCATTGGTCCCTTGAACTTCGGTTGTGGCACGAATCTCGAGGTAACACCGTCTTTATGTATCGCCATCTTGAAGAAATCCGTCTTTGGGAACTCCGAGATAAATTAAATTACATAGCAAATTACATAATTTCCTATTATACATTTGTAACTAAGATAAAATAAAATAAATCTATTAAATTACAAAACGGTGATACGAGATCACAATAAAATTACAACCGAATCGATATTCCCATACATTTCGGGAAATACCAATTAAAACTAAGGCCATACTAAGTAAAATTACATAATTCAAAAATTACATAAATTAAATTATGACAATCTTAAAGAAAATGCAGCATTATAATATGTGTGAACATGCCCAATTTTATGCTAAATCGCCTTTAATTAGCCAATATCGTATATTACTCGGTTTTTACGGATTTGCGTGATTTCAACATTTTATAATCACAAAAATTACATAAATTCATATTTATGCATAAGTTAATTACCCTAACCTCTTAGGACTCAAAATTTAGTCTTCACTAATTATTTGACCATAATTAACTCATATTTCTAAAATTGTTCATTATTAGACCAAAAATTACAAAAATAAGCTATAAACTTCAAATAAATCACAAAATTTCAAATAAATTCAAAATTTGAAATTTTAAACTCATGAACATTCTGGAAAAATACCATGACACTCATAATGTTCAAAAACTTAGGTTAAAAATTTCGAAATTTTTCCGGGAAAAACAATGTTGCGGTTTATCGGTTTTTAACAAAATAATCATAAAAACATGGGGAAAAAAATATATTCATCAATTTTTCAACTTTAGATCTGAAAAAGATAATAAAATGCAACATATGATGTTTTTCTTTAGTCATAGAGTATGTTTTATTAATTTTTCACTAATAATGTCACTATTTATGCTATTTTTCTTCAAAAAATCATAAATCATGCACAAAGACTTCATTATAGCCTATTATTTTACACACATCTTGTAAAATTGCATGTGACAACATACTAAATTTCTATGACCAGATTCGAAATTTATCTCATATTAACCTATTTTTCACCTAAATCCGAATTTAATAATGAAAAATCCATTTTTCGAGCATAAGAAGTCCAAAAATTATGAAATTTTACAGGTTATCTAAAAATAATATATGTGACAACATATCCAAAAATCACTGGAAAATTCGAAGTATAGCTAATTTTAGACCGAAAATGACATTTTTACTCATAAAATCATATTTAAATGCCATTATTGTATTATATGAACAATAAAAATCCGTAAATTAACCAAAATATCCTAAAACATTTTAGGACCAGAAATTTAACATGCATAAATTAATTTCGTGATATCTCATAATAACACAAATTATTCAAGTTTTATATGTTATTCTTATAACTCGGAAAAACTTTTAACCGATTTGCATGCAAACAACCATGGCTCTTGATACCGATTGAAGGAAAAGTAGATCTATATACTAACATATTCATATATGTTCCATTTTAATTTGTCATAAAATTAACAAGTGATCTTATGCATGCAAACTATTTAACAAAATAAAGAAGAAACATTCATCCTTACATTGGAATTTCGGTTCATTTGGGCACAAAAGAGATCTCCTTCTCTTTTGTTCTTGAGCTTTCCTTTTGGATGAACAAAGACCCAAGTGTAGGATCTCTCCCAAGGATTAATACCCAAAGCACACTCTTAATAAAATTAATATAATGTATACTAGATAATATTAATTTTGTAAGAAAAATGACCCAAAAATATTTGGTTTTGGCTCTCAAAACCGGTTGAGAGAGAGGAGAATGGAAGATAATTTTCTCTTTTTAAAAACTCTTGTTTTGTTAGATGAATGAATAATAATCACTAGTCTCTATCTAAGTGAATATTAAGCAAAAATAAGAAGAAAAACCACAAGGGTTTTCTTCCCCAAAACCGGGTGGGAGAGGAGGAACAAAAGAGCCAATGCATGCCCTAGTTGTTCTTCACAATGAGCAATAGGTATGCAAGGCTAGTTTTAGTAGGTAATCATGTTGTTTACCACTAATAAAAATAACTTAATATTTGCCTAATCTTCCTCATATTTTCGGCACATATGGATAACATGGAATCCATATTATTTTTTTCAATTGTCAATATGTCCCATGTCATATGTTACATAAATTTGTTATGTATTTTTAACATATTAAAAATCAACGTATTAATAAAAATACGTCATATACAAAAATCGACTTAGTAATTCATAATTACTTGTACCAAAATATTTTACCATTTATAAATCACAACAATTTGTATTTATAATAATTCATTCAAATTTAATTGTTTTCTTAAACAATAATTTCATCTGAGTAATGATACAATTCGATTACTCAGACCGTATCTCATTTTAATCAATTTCAATGTGATACGTAAATTTTACTTCCAAAATCGTCCGTCAATTTTCAAGTAATTTAATTAACTCGTAACATTATACGATTAATTAAATGATCAATTAAGAGTGTTGCCCTATAGGTATGACCTAGGGGATCAACTGATCACCACCGTCGTACGACAGTAATGTCAAACTCTAGTCAGCCAATCATTACCGATATATGTTGACCAGTTGACAGTAAAAATACTTCCCAATTGTATTCTTTAAAAATGAGACTTAAACATGTGATCATTATGATCAACAGTTGTGATCGCATTATTGTCGGAGGACACTTATTCCAACAGTTGGTGCATTTGAGCTCTCCCATTCCAAGCCTCTTACATACCGAGTAGGGCATGATACTTACACTTGCTCCAAGATCACACAACGCCTTGTTGATTGTAGTGTCGCCAATGGTACATGGGATAGAAAAACTTCCCGGATCTTTGAGCTTTGGAGGGGAACTCCCTTGAAGAATAGCACTACGCACTTTGGTAAAGGAAATAGTCTCCAACTTTCGGATGGATTTCTTCTTGGTAAGAATGTCCTTTATATACTTTGTATAAGCCGGAACATGATTGATCAATTCTGTGAACGCGATTGAGACTTCTAAGTTCTTCACAATTTCCATGAACTTTCCAAGTTGCTCATCAAGCTTAGGCTTAGCTTGGCGACTTGGGAATGGAAGTCTAATCACAATAGGCTCCTTATCAACATCCTTAGCCTTCTCTTCATTTCTCTTCTTTGAAAGTTCATTGGTAGTAGGCTCTATTTCCTTAGAGTTCTCCACAACTCTTTGCTTTTTATTTTCATTCACAATATCTTCATCAACTGGCCTCTTCGGCCCTTCATATCTTGTACCACTCCTCAAATGGATGACACTAACCGTCTCACGTCTTGTGGGGGGGTTACCTTGAGGAGGTAATTGCCCCTTTTGTCTTTGGGAGTTAGAGGACGCTAGTTGAGTCATTTGAGTCTCTAACATTTTGGTGTGAGCAAGTATGTTGTTGAAGGTGGTTTCTTTAGCTTGGCTATCTTTTTGCATTTGGGTGAAGAATTATTGTTGGTTCTTTTTCATTTGGAAGATCGCTTTTTGAACATCAAAGCTTTGGTCATTGGATTGGTTGTAGGAAGGTTGATTTTGATATCCTTGGTTTTGGTTGAAAAAGGGTCTTTGAGCTTGATTTCTCATTGGAGGTGGGGTGTATGTTAATTAAGGATTTTGAACATTTTGGCTCTTGTATGAGAGATTTGTATGGAATTTGGTATTCTCATTATAGTAGTTGGAATATGGGGTGCCATTCTTGTATGCTTGGAAAGCATTCACTTGTTCATTTGTTCCCCTACATTCGTTTTGATCATGTCCCAAGGTTCCACAACTTTCACATACTCCATTTGGGATTGAGGATGATGCCATCATAGCATTGCCATATTGTTTGGGTGATTTGGAAGCTTCATCAAGCTTATCCATAGCCTTCTCAAACTTCAAGTTGATGGTGTCGATATGAGCACTTAGTTGAGCACCCAATTGTGTGATGGAATCTACCTCATGCTTTCCTCCTCTAGTGGCCCTTCGAGGCCTACTATATTGGGAATTATGAACCGCCATCTCTTCGATTTTGGCCCATGTTTGATTGTCATCAACTTCGGTAAACCTCCCATTGAATCCCATATTAAGCACATTGCGTGAGTCTTCATATAAGCCATTCCAAAATTGTTGAACAAGGAACCACTCACTAAGTCCATGGTGTGGACAAGAGCGACAAGTGTTCTTAAATCTCTCACATGCTTCATATAATGATTCTTCATCCCTTTGCTTGAACCCGGTGATTTGGGCTCTCAACATATTTGTCTTCTCCGGAGGATAGAATTTCTTGTAGAAGGTGAAGAGTCTATTGATCCAAAATACTCAAGAGAGGGGGGGGGGGTGAATTGAGGATTTAAAACTTTTTAAAGCTTTTTCGATTATGTGTATGTAATTGATTATTTAAAGTTTATTGATTAAACTTTAACTAATCAACTAATGAAAGTAAACGAAATAAACGAAGCAAGCGAAAGAACGAAGAGACACACGGTTTTTGAAGTGGTTCAGTTTCACAAGTCGAAACCTACGTCCACTATTCTCGATTAATAAATTTAGTACCTTTCTACGGATTACTAATTTACTAACCCAACTCGTACAACTAACTCTAGCTGTAACTCAATGAGTACCGTTAAATACTCGAGTGACTAACTTACGCTAATAAGAAAGCACTAATGATTCTAACAAAGGTTCACGTTAATGAACAAGTTAAGAAATCAACTAAGCACTATTATCTTATAACGATAAAATAAGAACAAGTATGCGAGTTTTTAAAACACACGACCTTTCAAACTAACAAAACGGTTTTTCTTTGAAAACACACGGTTTGCTTTGTAAAGTTAAAATCAATTTTTATGCTTAAGGTCTCTAATTTAGATGTTGTAAATAGCAAAGTATTTATAGGGAAGGAAGGAGTAGGCTACACGGTTTTGCATAAACCCTAATAGTCGAAATAATAAGATATAAAAGCAAATCATATCTTCTTATTATCTCTTTCCTAAAAGCCTTAAAAGATAATAAAGAATATTCCAAAAGATAGAATATAATCTATTCAAATATTATCTTTACTATAAATTCTAAGATCATGATAAGATTTCCTAAAACAAGAATATCTTTTATCATAAACAAATATATTAAGTAAGATATATAAGATATGTAAAGATATTATTATAGAATAAAATCTTTACCTAATATACCCTAGGCCGTAACACGAGATATCACGGCTCATATGCCTCGTGACTCGTGCAAACCCTAGCCTCAACATATGATTTAGAATTTAGGTTTTAAGAGAGGCTATATTGAAACGCTAATTAGTAGCAAAGTCCAACTCATAAGTTGATCCATCACGACTACTAATCAACGTCCAATACAAAGCCGAACTCCTCACTAAACCGGGCTTTATTATATAAATACTTTCATTAAAACATTTAAAGTAAACTTTAAACAATTATAAAACAATTTTCGAAATAATTATAAGTTGTGTATAAAAAACTCAGCATCTCAATGTTATAGTGGGAGAGCTATAACATTGAGCTCTTTTACTAGTAATGTTATAGCTGCAAAGCTATAACTTTACCAATTCAAGAAACTCATTCTTGATTACCATCATGAGATAATTACCTATACTATTCTAATCTTCAAGGAGATCTTCGAGTATAGGCTACGTCATCATCCAAGCTTGATTAATCTTTAGACGAACTTCGTCTTCACATAATTCTTGAATGAATCTTGAACCGTTTGATCTTTGAACGAAGGCTTGAACTTTACATGCAATTGTCACAATCTTCTTTGTTGCTTGTTTGTAATAAGTTAATTCTAAAACACTTAACAAACGATTACACGCAACAAGTATATAAAATGTAAAATACCTTGACATCATCAAAACATAAACATACAAGCTATATGGTTCAACAAATTCCCCCTTTTTGATGATGGCAAGCCTCCTAAAAATTGTGACTAAGTATGTAGTTCCCCCTTAATATAATACCGTTATCTTGATAATAAAGATTAACGCAAGATCAAAACAATTTTTCAAAAACCGAAACTTTAAGGACTTTAAGAGACAATTGGTCTTGACAAGGAGCAAGCTTAGGTAGATGCTTACTATAGACGTTCTTTCCCCCTCTTGACATCATCGAAAAGCTAAGAACAAATCAAAAATGACTAGAATAATATAAGACGAGACAAGAGATAAAACGTCATAGGGAATAAGAATAACACGCAAAACTATAAGCATCCAAAAGATAAGTATTATATAAACTTAGGAATTAAACATGTTTAAGCCAAAATGGGCCGAATGAACACATGTCTAATGAAACACTTGGGCCATAACCTCAAGTGTATTGCCAAAATGGGCCGAATGAGAATGTTTAAACACACCAAGAGAAAATAAAAAGAAAGCTAAATAAGGTAAGGGCTAGATATGGTAAGGCGAGAGGAAATCAAATGTTGCGGGTCTTATACGGGTTCACGTAGTCGGGCCTAGTACGATGCTCTAAGGCATCAAAACGGTCAAACGAGCTCCAAACCAGCTGAGAAAGAGTCTGAATGCTCCTTTCAAAGTTAAGCACTTTCAGGGAGAGAGCTTTCGTGGCCTCCAAAGTGAGCGCTTGATCACTTGCCATGGCTTTCCCGTGCATAACCAACGCTGCACCTTGACTTGTAAGGAAAGTAAGACGATCACCGTGTGGGAACACTTCCCCACGAATTGCCTTCAACTCCCTTTCAAAACCCGCTAACCTTTTGTCCACTTCCTCCATCCAAGAGTACACCCGAGTAGCATCCAAGCCCGAGTCTAAAGACCGAGATGGTCCAACCCGTGACAATACCGTAGCCAAATTAGTTGAATGCTCCTCAAATTTCTCCATTAAACCACTCATAAAACCCTCCAATTTCGACTCCATAGCTCCCAAACCCGAATCTCCCGGGGGTTTCTCAACATCCTTAACAAGAAGCAACTCGGGTCCATCAACAATAAGACCCATAAGCTTGATCAACCTATCACACATACAATCCCGTGCACTAAAACCGTAACTATCTTGTCCCACCACTTGATTTATCTCCAACAACCGAGACACCCACATCCCATATGGTAAGTCGATTGTGGTGCTCAATTTCTCTTTTGTCACTGTGAGACTTGTTTGGATTATACGGTGCAACACGACACTACCCAAATTCACTTTCTGACCCTCCAACCAAGAATAGACCATTATAGCTTCATAACTTGACACCTTATCATGGCCTCCTCTCCTCGGCACCACTATGTTCCGCAAAAAGTTCAAGAGGAACTTGATTTTTGCCGAGAGAGGACGAACCACGATATTACCTCCTTCCGTCATCTTCTCAAAATACTTTTTCACTAACAACTCCTTTTCACTCACCACATTAGACCATTCAAGACTCGGATTTAATTCAATTCCGTCATCGGGAACCGAAAAAGCAGAGCAAAAATCCGAAACAGAGACCGTCACATCAACTCCATTAACAACCGCATGCAAGACTCCTTTCTTAATTGAGACACTAGCAAAGAATTGAACCACCTCAACTGGATAAATAGGACCCGAAAACTGACTAATGTGACTCCACCCTTGAAAATCAAGAAAATTAACAAAGAAAGCAAGAGCGGGAACATTAACCAACCAAGATTTCGGATAATACCTTCCACCATGAATGGAATACCTCAAAACTCGATTAACTAGGATGCTTTCGTCATGAGTAAGCCGAACACGATTTAACCCTTCCTTGGTCGCGGCCAAACATCCCTAAGCAAGGTACGAGCAACACCATTCCGAACTATAACCTCGGGTTCCTCCATAGCTTCACTTTCATCGACAACTACCTTATTTTTACCTTTGAAAAGACGACGTCTTTTGCCTTCGGACATCGACTCGTCCCGACCACGAAACAGGGGCGTAGTTTGGTTTGGTTGTGGTGAAGGAAAATTAGTGGAACTAGGATCATGTGGTGGTAGTGGTGATGTTTGGTTATGAAAGTGGCGGTTTTGGTGGTGACGGGTTGAAGATCGGGTATTTTTTGCATGGGTTGGATTCATGATGATGATGATAGTTGAAAAAGGAGGTGATGGTGATGGTTTGTGTAAAGAAGATGAGTTGTGATGATGGTAAAATTTTGAGAGGAGGAAAAGTATGCAAGTGGGGTTGTTTGGACGGGTAACACACAAGGGGGGGGGGGTAGATATAGGTGTAGACTAGGTATAGGGTTAACAAGTGGAGATCAATTATGGTAAGTGTTTAATTAGGAATAGGACTTATGGTAGGTATAGGAATTTAAGGGATAGATTTATTATGGTAAAAGATAAGAATAAGGAAATAGAGTTGTATAGGAAGTGTGAGCCGTGTACAAGGAATAGCAAAATAGGAAAGATTTTTGTGAATTGGAAAGATAAAAGATATGGTGTGTTTTGTTTATTGTGATAAGGAATAAGTTTGTATAATAATTAAATTCTAAATTACAAATAGAATTTTATGATAAAAATATTTCTACAAACGAAATTATTCATGCAACGCAATATATGGACACAGTCATACAATCTTAACTTAACTAGTCAGTCATAAGAGAATCGAACATATATAGAAACTTAGGTACCACCGATTAAACCAATTTCCAACCGTAAAGTCTCAAATCGTTCTCTAGCTAATGATTTTGTCAAAATGTCTGCCCATTGTTTTTCAGTACTACAAAACTCAAGTTTTATATTTCCCTTCTCAACATGGTCTCGAATAAAATGATGTCTTATTTCAATGTGTTTAGTACGTGAATGTTGTGCGGGATTTTTAGAAATTATAATTGCACTTGTATTATCACATAAAATAGAAATACATCCTACATCAACACCATAATCACGTAATTGTTGCTTAAGCCATAAAAGTTGAGTACATACCAGTCCTGCAGCAATATATTATTTCAGATTGAGAGAGCAACCGAATTTTGTTTCTTCAAACCCCACGTGATGATACACGGTCCGACAAATGTGGCGACACCCGACGTGCTTTTTCTGTCTAGAGAACATCCTGCGTAGTCGGCATCAGAATAACCGACTAGATCAAAATTGCACTCCATTGGATACCACAAATATAAGTTGGCCGTTCCAATCAAGTAACGTAAAATTCGTTTTACGGCCGTCATATACGATTCTTTGGGAGATGATTGATATCTCGCACAAACGCATACGCTAAACATAATATCGGGTCTACTTGCGGTCAAATATAACAGTGACCCAATCATCCCACGGTAAGTAGTTTCATCAACTGATTTACCATTTTCATCCAATGTCAATTTCTTGTTCTCGACCATTGGAGTAGGCATAGAATGTGAATTTTCCATCCCGAATTTTCGAATCAACTCCTTGATATATTTCTGTTGATGGATTTTAATGCCTTCATCAGTTTGTTGTATTTGCAGACCTAGGAAGAATTTCAATTCTCCCATCATACTCATTTCGAACTCGGAAGTCATCAACTCAGAAAAATATTTGCATAAGCTTCGGTTGGTCGATCCAAAGATAATATCATCGACGTATATTTGAACAACCAAAAGGTCAGAACCCTCAGTTTTTAGAAATAGGGTTTTGTCGACGGATGTCTCATGAATCCACTGTCAAGTAGAAACTTAGATAATCGATCGTACCATGCCCTAGGTGCTTGCTTTAATCCATATAGGGCTTTATCCAATTTGAATACGTGATCCTCAAATTTGATATTCTTAAAACCAGGGGGCTGTTCAACGAAGACTTCCTCTTGTAAGTAACCGTTTAAGAATGCCGTCTTGACATCCATTTGGAAGAGCTTCATTCCCTTGTGTGCGGCGAATGCTATCAGAAGTCTAATGGCTTCAAGGCGAGCAACAGGTGCGAAGGTCTCGTCATAATCTATTCCTTCTTGTTGGTTATACCCTTGGACCACCAATCTTGCTTTGTTTCTGACAATGACTCCGACATCATCTAATTTGTTCCTGAAGACCCACCTAGTTCCAATGACTGAACAATCTTTTGGTCTGGGAACTAAATGCCAAACCTTGTTTCTTTCGAACTGCTGTAGCTCTTCTTGCATAGCTATAATCCAATCAGATTCAGCAAGAGCTTCATTGATGTTCTTTGGTTCGATCATGGATAGGAAAGAGTAGAAAGAGCAGAAGTTGTTTAAGGAACGTCTTGTTTGAACACCTTTCTTAATATTCCCAAGAATATTGTCCATGGGGTGTGAGCTCTTGTATTTCCATTTTGTTGAAGTGCTTGGTTCTTCATCGTTATTTGAGCTTGACCCGACTTCATTTAGTTCGGAAATAGAGGAAGTTCCCCCTGAATCCAATCCGGGTGTTGTATTTGAGCCGATTATAACCTCGGACTCTACACCTTGATTTGGATTCAATGTTATAGTAACATCATCTATAACATTGGTTTGGAAGTTCTTTTCTTGAGTCAATGTTATAGTATCATCAACTATAACTTTGTTTTTCTCCTTTTTATCTTTTGAGGAACGATCAAGTTCATCATTCGTTCCCTCAATCTCATTGTCCTCTAATTCCATTCCGGGATCGTCTCTTGAGAGACGAAAGTCGGGTTCATCCAAGTCTTCCTCCTCATCCTGTAAAGGCTTATCAAACACGTTATCTTCATCAAAAATAACGTGGACACTTTCTTCAATGCAAAGAGTTCTTTTATTGAAGACTTTGTAAGCCTTGCTATGATCTGAATATCCTATGAAAATCGCCTCATCACTCATAGGGTCGAACTTACTTAACCGGTTTTTACCGTTATTGTGTACAAAACATTTACTCCCAAAACAACGAAGATGGGAGATATTAGGTTTTCGACCTCTAAGAAGTTCGTAGGGGGTTTTCTTAAGAATAGGTCGGATCATAGCATGATTATGGATGTAGCAAGAAGTACTAATGGCTTCAGCCCAAAAGTTACGAGGTAAACCACTACACAAGAGCATTGTACGTGCCATATCTTCTAAAGTTCTATTCATACGTTCAACGACACCGTTTTGTTGAGGAGTTCTTGGTGCAGAAAAATTATGCCCTACACCATTAACTCTACAATATTCTATAAAGGTTTGATTATCAAACTCGGTACCATGATCCGTACGAATAGACACAAGATTAGTCTTATATTTATTTTGAACACGTTTCATAAGACAATCGAATTCATCAAAAGTTTCGTCTTTTGAGTGAATAAAGATAGGCCATACATACCTTGAGTAATAGTCTACAAGAACAAAGACGTACCTGGATCCTCCTCTACTTCTTACCTTCATAGGTCCACATAAGTCCATGTGTACCAATTCCAAGGCTTGATTTGTGATTACTACACTTTTTGATTTGAACGATGATCTTACTTGTTTGCACCTTGCACACGTGTCACACATCTTTTCTTGGTCTAACTTGATCTTAGGTAACCCCTCAACCAAGTCCCACTTCTTGAGTTTGTTCAAGGTTAGTGAGCTAATGTGACCAAAACGTTTATGCCACAGACAAGGATCATCAAGTGTAACTTTCATGAACGAAAAGGAATTAGTAGGCACAACATTTAAATCTACCATATAAACATTCCTTTTTCTGAGGCCTTCTAGAATAACATTGCTAGTTCCTTCAATAATAATGCGACAACTATTAGTATGAAAAACTACTTTGTTACCTTTGTCGCATAGTTGAGATATGTTTAGCAAGTTATGTTTTAGACTATCCACGAGATAAACATCACTGATTGCTTGAGATTTAGAAATTCCGATTTTGCCAATGCCAATGATTTTTCCCTTTTTGTTGTCCCCGAACATTACTTTTCCTCCGTTGAAGGGCTTAAGTGAAAGAAACAGGTTCTTATCTCCGGTCATGTGTCTTGAGCATCCACTATCAAGATACCATTGATTGTTTTCTTTCACTTCTTCCCGCATAAAGGATTAGATATAGTTTTTAGGTACCCAAGCTAAGTTGGGTCCCTTATGATTAGTTACTCTATATACTAGATCTTTGCGAACCCAAACTTGTCTAATAACCGTTTTTCTAACCCTTGGTTTATTTGGCTTGGGAGGAGTTCTAGGGTTAGGGTTTTCTCTAGGTCTGGGAATTTCTCTAGGTCTTTCACGACTATTTCCCTTGTTAGTAGGTTTACTAGGTTGAGATCGACAAGGGTTTTGTGAAGTGCTAGGTTTCTTAGTGTAGTCAAAGGCCATGTCATAAAACCAACGAAATTTATTGTTCCTTTCTTCGTTAGGTTCTTTAATGGGGGTTTCATCATTCTCATCAACTGTGTCAACAGTTTTAGCATGGTCGGTATTTTTTCGTATATCGTGAGCCTTTTTGACACAATTGATTTGGATGTGACCCGTATGACCACAGTAATTGCAAATCAAGTATTCAGGAAGTTCAGCATACTTCCTTTTCCTAAAATCAAAATCCGAGGGTGTTGATTTGCATTTAGAGTGATCCCTACAGCTGTAGCACTCATGTCCTAACCCCATCTTCATATTATTGTCAGATTGTTCGGTTAGGAAGTTTAGGACTTTTGTTCTACCTTCCCACTTATCATGGACCTTTCTAGCGTGTAGAAGTAGGTCTTTTAGGGTTTTAATTTCCTCTTGACATTTCGTGTGATCTACATCATTGTCCTTTTTAAAGTTATCACGAAAGTCTTGGAATCGTTTGTTAAGAAGGAAAACAACATCGGAATGTTGTTTCTTAACATTGATCATATTGGCTTTAAATTCCTTTAATTGCTTAGAAAGAGAATCTATCTCATTCTTTTGGTTTAAGATCAGTGCTTCATCAGATGTGACCTTAGTTTCTAAGAGTTCTCTGGCTTTTCTAAGTTCTAAAGTTATAGCTTCATTAGCTATAACTTTGGCTTGAAGGTGCTTGATGTTAAGCTTTAGGTCGGAAGTTATAGCTTCATTAGCTATAACTTTGGACTCTAATTCCTTTTTTTCAGCCATAGTAGAATCTAATGTTGTAGCTTTCTCAGCTATAACTTTAGATTTCAACTTCTTAGCTTTAGCCTTGAGAGTATGATTCTCTTCCGCGATTTCGAGAATCTGTTCCTTTAGATCTTTCAATTCCAAATCCTGTTCGTGACACTTATCAAGAGATTGTTCAAAGAATTCAATTAAAGCACTTTTAGACAATTTCTTAACGCGTTTTTTAAGCTCAAGATAACTTACCTCTTCATCGTCATCTTCATCTGATTCTCCGAGAAAGCAATAGTTTGAGTGAGAATTTGTGCTTTCATCGTCACTGTCGGAGATTAGGTCAAGACTAACACTGCTGAGACAAAGGTTGGCCACTTCGTCGTCTTCAGATTCCTCGTCATCTTCTGAGTCAAGGTCTCCCCAACACGAAGCCATCATAACTTGTTTGAATTCTCTCTTTGTCTTCTCACGTTGTGTCTTGTCCTTTATCTTCTCCCATGTTGGACAATCTTTGATCATATGACCAGATTCTCCACACTTGAAGCATCCTCTATTTGCGAAAGATGACTTTGAATCAGTAACCTTTTTATTGGACGATTTGTTGTTGTTGTTGTAGGATGATTTTGTTTGTTTGTTTCGAAATATCCTATTTTTAAAACGTGCAAAATGCAAAGTACAGCGATTTCATCCTCTATTTGAGTCAACTTCTTCACTCTTTAAGGCCATACTCTTATTGCGACTTGGTTCAGCGTCATCCTTGTTAAGAGTAATTTCATGGGCCATGAGAGCACCAATGAGTTCTTGATAGGAAAGGGTTTCAAGATCTCGTGATTCCTCCATTACAGTGACCTTAGCACGCCACTTCTTAGTAAGGCTCCTAAGAACCTTTCTAGCAATGTCCTCAGTACTGAATTTTCTACCTAGGTTTTTCAGTTCGTTTATGATGCTCGAAAACCTTGCAGACATGCTATCTAAGGACTCATTAGGCTCCATAATGAATAGCTCATATTTTTGCATAAGCAAATCTATTCGGTGCTTCCTAACAATGGAAGTACCCTCATAAGCTAATTCAAGCCCATCCCATATCTCCTTGGCCGTGGAACATGAAGAGAACCGATCGAACTCAGTAGAAGTCATTCCGTTTTGCAGGAGACTTATTGCTTTGGAGTTCTTTTCAGCCTTCTTGTAGTCGGCCTCGACATAGTCCTCTTCTTTCTTTTCATAGGTAGTGCCTTCCTCGGATGCCACAAGAATTTTGTGCGGTCCGTTTTGAATAATCCTCCAGCACTCCCAATCGTGTCCTTTCACATAGTGAGTCATCATGTTTTTCCACAATCCGTAATTCTTCCCATCAAAGACGGGACACTTGAGATATTTGGAATCCATTTATCACGTGATAGGCAGTGGAATATAAAACGATAAGATAAATGAAAAACAAGATAGATCAGCCTCTTTACGGTTAGGCAATCAAGAGCACGAGGCTCTGATACCAATTGAAGAGTCTATTTATCCAAAATACTCAAGAGGGGGGAGGGGGTGAATTGAGGATTTAAAACTTTTTAAAGCTTTTTCGATTATGTGTATGTAATTGATTATTTAAAGTTTATTGATTAAACTTTAACTAATCAACTAATGAAAGTAAACGAAATAAACGAAGCAAGCGAAAGAACGAAGAGACACACGGTTTTTGAAATGGTTCAGTTTCACAAGTCGAAACCTACGTCCACTATTCTCGATTAATAAATTTAGTACCTTTCTACGGATTACAAATTTACTAACCCAACTCGTACAACTAACTCTAGCTGTAACTCAATGAGTACCGTTAAATACTCGAGTGACTAACTTACGCTAATAAGAAAGCACTAATTATTCTAACAAAGGTTCACGTTAATGAACAAGTTAAGAAATCAACTAAGCACTATTATCTTATAACGATAAAATAAGAACAAGTATGCGAGTTTTTAAAACACAC
Organism: Silene latifolia; assembly: GCF_048544455.1. NCBI lineage: Eukaryota > Viridiplantae > Streptophyta > Magnoliopsida > Caryophyllales > Caryophyllaceae > Silene > Silene latifolia. The sequence goes on from NC_133530.1 coordinate 54,857,688, forward strand.
GACCTTTCAAACTAACAAAACGGTTTTTCTTTGAAAACACACGGTTTGCTTTGTAAAGTTAAAATCAATTTTTATACTTAAGGTCTCTAATTTAGATGTTGTAAATAGCAAAGTATTTATAGGGAAGGAAGGAGTAGGCTACACGGTTTTGCATAAACCCTAATAGCCAAAATAATAAGATATAAAAGCAAATCATATCTTCTTATTATCTCTTTCCTAAAAGCCTTAAAAGATAATAAAGAATATTCCAAAAGATAGAATATAATCTATTCAAATATTATCTTTACTATAAATTCTAAGATCATGATAAGATTTCCTAAAACAAGAATATCTTTTATCATAAACAAATATATTAAGTAAGATATATAAGATACGTAAAGATATTATTATAGAATAAAATCTTTACCTAATATACCCTAGGTAACACGAGATATCACGGCTCATATGCCTCGTGACTCGTGCAAACCCTAGCCTCAACATATGATTTAGAATTTAGGTTTTAAGAGAGGCTATATTGAAACCCTAATTAGTAGCAAAGTTCAACTCATAAGTTGATCCATCACGACTACTAATCAACGTCCAATACAAAGCCGAACTCCTCACTAAACCGGGCTTTATTATATAAATACTTTCATTAAAACATTTAAAGTAAACTTTAAACAATTATAAAACAATTTTCGAAATAATTATAAGTCGTGTATAAAAAACTCAGCATCTTAATGTTATAGTGGGAGAGCTATAACATTGAGCTCTTTTACTAGTAATGTTATAGCTGCAAAGCTATAACTTTACCAATTCAAGAAACTCATTCTTGATTACCATCATGAGATAATCACCTATACTATTCTAATCTTCAAGGAGATCTTCGAGTATAGGCTACGTCATCATCAAAGCTTGATTAATCTTTAGACGAACTTCGTCTTCACATAATTCTTGAATGAATCTTGAACCGTTTGATCTTTGAACGAAGGCTTGAACTTTACATGCAATTGTCACAATCTTCTTTGTTGCTTGTTTGTAATAAGTTAATTCTAAAACACTTAACAAACGATTACACGCAGCAAGTATATAAAATGTAAAATACCTTGACATCATCAAAACATAAACATACAAGCTATATGGTTCAACAGAAGGCAAGTGCTAACTTCTTCCATGAGTCAATACGTAGCCTTTTCTAGGCTCTTCAACCATTGCTTTGCAGTATCGATCAAGAAAAAAGGAAACAATACCCATCGAATTTGGTCTTGAGTAACTCCGGTTTGAGAAATTGTATCACAATAGTCACAAAAAGTCTCCATATGTAAATGAGGATCCTCACTAGGCATCCCTCCAAATTGACTTCTCTCAACTAATTGTATGAATGCGGATTTGGCAATGAAATTACCGTTTAAATGTGGTGGTGTAGGAGTTCCATTGGGTAGGTTCTCCTCGGTTGGTACGGAATGTGATGAAAATTTAGGCATTATGGGTTGATTTTGTGGTTGGTTTGGAATTGGGTTATCCTCTCCTTCTCTTGCAAAAGGGTTGACAAACTAAATGTTATTTGGTTGAATGTCCACAATCTCTCCAATACCCAAAACTCTTGAAGTACCTCTAGCAACTATTCTATTGTTGGTTAAGGTCCATTCAATCTCGAGATCAATAGGTAATGAATTACCTTGTGATCTCCTAGTCATGCAAAACATCAAACAACTAGAAAGCAATTAGAACAACCTTAAGGAGATGAGTTCCCCAAGGCGAAGAGAGACACAACTAAAAACAATTAACGAAAATTAAATCAATTGAACACCGTCCCCGGCAACGGCGCCATTTTTGGTTCGATATGCGATTATGTGCTTGTCGTTAAAGCTATCAACCAAAACAATATTTCTAGCTCTACAAACTACTCTTTAGTGGAGTGGTAAGTAAAGGTCGGATCCCAAGGGACGGGTATTGAATTAGGATTTCAATTGCAAGTAATTTATGTCTTAGGGTGTCACAAATTTGGGTTGAGATGAGAAGTAATCTAAACTAACCAATAAGATGAATGTAAATTAATGAAAACAAAGCAAAGCAAATAAAGAGTTTATAAACAATTGATTAAGGGCACTAGGGTGTCATGAGTTCATAAAGGAATCATGGAAATAGATCATACAAATATGTTCTCAAATAAACGCAAGCAACTTATTGTTGTGATAATGGAATCGAGTTAGTGTATATCTTACAATTCCTAGGAAGATTTAGGTCCTGGAGCCGAGTCGATCAAGACTTTACAACACCTACAAGTCGACTTAGTCTCCTCCTATTCAACTCTTGCATGGTCTAACAAGGCTTGAGTTGGCTTATATCTTACAAGCCTCATTGAAAAGATAAGAGATGGGTATAAAATGCAAGGTTTCATAGTCTAGCATTTCATCAAACATAATATGTGCATAGATTGAAATCACAACAAGCAAGCATTTAATTATGAAAGAATATTAATTTAAGCATAGATTTAATCCCATGATTGATTCCCCTAATTCCCCATTAACCCTAGCTAAAGAACTACTCACTCATGATCAAGTTTAGCATGCTAATAAGATTGTCAATCATACTAACAAAGCAAAACATGACGAACAAATGATGTGATTAACAATAATTAAGCAAAGGTAAAAGAAATTATACCTACTTTAGATGACCCAAATAATTAAGCAAAGAATAATAGAAGTAAACTTGATGATTGATGGAAAGTTGTCAATCCTCCAATAAACCCCAAATAATCTTCTACTTACCCAACTAAAACTAAGAACAATTGAGAGATTAAGGAAAGGTTAAGATATGATTAATATTAAAATGTGTATTACAACTTGAATTAAGACTAAATTAAGAGAGATTAATACTTGATTAAGAGATGATTATTTGATGATGCTAATCTAGGTAGTACAATAGGGTATTTATACTAAAATTAAGTACAAGGATTAGGGTTACTAAGGGCTTAAATGACGATTAAAACCCTAAGAGAAGTTGACGATTTACAAGTCCCGTAGGGACACGCGCGAGCTGGGTTGCAAGACCCTCAGGGAGATGCGCGTCCTGGCTGAAGAATGCTCGGGTCCTGTGAGAAGATCCGCTCGAACCGAGCCTTGGGACACCCGGATCCTTGCTTTAGATGCTCGTGCTGAGCTAGGGACGCCCGGATCCTGGGACAGGGTTCCTTCTCCTTTTCTTCACTTCCTATCAATCCGTGGGGATTTATTTGGGGTCGTGGGGATCTTCATCATTGCCCAATTCACTTGTTTTATTTGCTTAGGCCTTTAGTCTTGGTTTCCTCTTCGATGCTTGGTCATTAGATGCGATTCATTTAGCTCCATTTTGCTCCATATATGCAAGGCTAGCCATCCTCTCCTACCAAGGACACAAAACCTCAAAGAATATGCAAAATGGGGAACTAAAGATAAGAAATGACCCTAATAGTTGCTATAAAGCATGGGAACGACGTTAATTCGGGGACTAAATGTGCACAAATATGAGTCACATCATAGAAGCTAAACAGAATTATCACAAAAAGATTACTCGGCCGAGTATGGGTCGAGTATCGGCACAGTTCTCAGCAACGTCCAGTTTTCGTAAAACAGTCATATCTCACTCGTTACTTGGTCATTGTGGGTGTGTGACCTATCGTTAGAATTATACGAGGACAAGCTATCACCTCCAATTGGAATTACAGCAATATCATTTCTAGAACTCGACTTATGACGGTTTTAAGATAGCCTTTCCATAATTGGTCTTTATACAAATCAAATTTTCTAAACAAAACAACTTGGACATGAGTAAGGAAAACGATAACAACTCAATACCTCTAGAACCCAGTATATAGGTGAACTTTTATCATACCCATATGTAAATTAAACACAACATTCATATATATAGACGCATGACTTTAACCATATGCTACTACCAACAAACCAAACATTAACATCATCATGATCATATACACATACCCCGCATCACATTACATATACTCCAATCACTTCCATTCAACACAAAAATATACTTCATCCAACATATACTTAAAGGTACAAGTACAACACATATTACTTTAAACACACAATGATTCCCAAGACACCCCCATGTTGACCGGCTAGAAACGAGCTGTAAACTATCGTTATCGTACATAAACATGCTTTTCTATCAAGATATATACATATGCACAACTACCCTTTTAAAAGCCACATAGTAACATATAACATGCTCAAGATCTATCATATACAAATTCACAATTCACCTTTCATATACTACCATGTTCCAAATCTCTCATCATTTCATCCAACAACTTCACAAGATTCAAGTTACAAGTACTACACGTATGACTCGAAGTACACACAGTTCCCACGACTTCTCCATGTGACCTGCTCGAGATCTTAAGAGCCTTAATGCGACTTCGGGACGTCTCCCAAGTCTTTGTGGTAGCTCCAAACAACTCTCCCCGGGTTCATTTTATTTAGACTCCCTATGTTCATTGGGTGCATTAGTTTCAGGTTCTAGAATCGTCACTCTGATACCACTTTGTGACACCTCCACATACCAAGGTGCCTTAATAGGACCACCCTAGCACGAGAGACCGTCACCATCTCGGTTATCCGAGGTTAGTGTATCAAAGTTACCAATCCAGAACAACATTTATTAAAGTATAAATAGTTAATGATTACATGTTCCAATACCAAAACCAAAATAAGGATTACTAATGTTCAACAACTGAAACCGAAAGATAAATCTCATGACAGCGGAAGCTAGACTCGAGTGATGACTGTTTCTCAAAACTGTCAAACCAACTGAAATAAACTAAGTTTATGACACAGCGGAAGACTCTAGTGACTCATGTGATGACTTCATCCCAGCTATCCCTCGCGCAAGCCATGTCATACCTGCTCAATAACTGGTCATCATCCCCGAATGGAACACCACAGTTTTTACTGATTACACAAAACAACATAGCTGAACAATATACAATCCAAACCAGTCAACCAATCTCCACCACAACTCCACACAACTGACTACACAGTAAAGTGTGTAGTCCTGCCAGAATACTCATCGCAACAAGTATTCCACACCGCCATTAGGGGACCGCAGCCTTTCCCACCTAAGCCCCACTCATCTCATCCGAGCGATGAACCCAAGTTCCTAAATGTGCACATCCCTTCTGCGGCGGGTTCCACAGAAGGCGAATCAAGGGCGTGAATCCACTCCCGCAAGTGACTCCACTCAGCCGAGGATGCACCTCGCAAACCACAGACAATTATACGATAATCACATTATACTATCAACAATCACCAATTCCAAATCCAATACCAATATGATATACAACAACAACAACCAATTATCAACAATGCTATGTAAACAATAATACTGAGTAGGGAAACCCTACCTGGAATAGCAATCATACGACCGTCACATCAGCTAATCAATACCATTATTCTACGAATCCTCCTCCTATAACACATATGCATACAATTATCACCTAAACAGTACAATCCTCCCAAAACCCCCAAATCTACCCAATTAGGGTTTTAAACAAACTTATCAAATCGTTATAAAAATTATACAAGAAGCTTACTCTCGACACGACGATCACAACGGCGTAAAGAACAAGATAATCCGACGATCCTAGCCTTGGGATTTGTCAACAACGCGAAGAACACGAATTACGTAACTCCTCTTTTTCTTTGAAAGGTTTTAGAAAGGTTAAAAGTGTGTAAGACTAATGACGGAAGCCCTTTTATATTAATCTCGCGTTATTAACAAAACCCGGCTAAAACAACCCGTAAGACACACTTACTCGATCGAGTAAGTGACGTACTCGATCGAGTGCCCTTTACTCGATCGAGTGTCACACGTACTCGATCGAGTACCCATCAGGCCAGCTACTGTTTTGCATAAAAACATACTTACTCGACAGAGTAAGTCCCACTCGATAGAGTACCCATAGACATAGAAAACCGTAGTATTACAATGACTCCTCATCTCGTCCCAAAGCTAATGACCATCATCACCTGTCACAATCTGCTCACCATCCCCGAATCGATCACCACAGATTTACAAAACAATAACGGGGTCAGTATACTGTATAATCAACATAAGACAAGTATGATAAGATAAACAGCTCATCATCATCCACCTCCACTCCCAATCACAACATGTAACCGACTACACACTAAAGTGTGTAGCCCTGCCAGTGGGGGACCGCAGCCGTACCCACCTAAGCCCCTGCTCATCAACAAGCGATAACCCTGTTCATTAATGTGCACATCCCCTCCTGTGGCGGGTTCCACAGAGGGCGAAACTAGGGCGTTAAGCCACTCCCGCAAGTTACTCTACTCAGCCGAGGACGCACCTCGCAAACATCACCCATAACCATCACAACACCAACACTAACACCAACACCAATATCCAATTCAACAACAGCACAATCACAATATCAATCGTATAAACAATTACCACATAATCTTAAATCAATTAAACAGTAAACCGAGTAGAGAAACCCTACCTTTTCGCAATCCAAGCACACACAAGCAATCAACGACAATTCTCCATGACACCATCACCTACACACAATAATCACATAATTCCAATTACCACATGCCAAAACCCCTTTCCCCCAAATCACAAATTAGGGCAAAACCCTAAAAGACAAATTAATGAAACTTCTGAAATCAGAGGCTTACCGACACAATCGACGCAAGGAAAGATGAACTATACTCACGAACTATCTACGCAATTGAGAGAGAGATTTGGAGAGCATTAGAGTTAGGTTGTACTGCTTAGGTTTTGTTAAAATTATTAAGAAATGTAAATCCCGTTTTACAACTCTAATCCTTTATAAATCAAACCACGGAAATAAACCTCGTCAGACCGGATACTCGGTCGAATATATAGTGTACTCGGTCGAGTATCCTCTACTCGGTCGAGTATTCCCATACTCGGCTGAGTATTCCTGGACATTAAACTATCCAGAAACACACGACACACTTACTCGGCCGAGTAAGCCATATTCGGCCGAGTAACCAACTTAGAAAACCGTAGTATTACAGTAGCAGAGCGACGATTTTGGAACCTGTAACTAATGAACCCAATGAATCTAGAGAATCCAAATAAAATGAGCCCGGGTATGAGTTGTTAGGAGCTAATGCAAAGGCTTGGGAGACGTCCTAAAGTTGCGATCTCGCCCTACAACTTTGAACCCGTCACTATGGGGTGTCATGGGATCGCTATGTGCTTATTTAAGTTATATTGCTTATATATATATTGAATAATGTGTTGTATGAATCGGTGGATAAATGAATGTGGAGAATGGAGAATGTGGTGGCGAAAGGTACGTAGATTGTATGATGTATTTTGTTGTGAATAATGAAGTTACATACGGTGATTTATAATGTGGTTTATAGAAACATGTGAATAGGAGGTTGTGTTATCATATCTATGTATATAGTTGTTGTGAAAAGTAGTTGAGATGAGCATGCGGGAAGCTAACGAGTCAGCATGACTCGATCGAGTGGGGGATACTTGATCTAGTAGATGGGGCTCGATCGAGTGGGCTTGACTCGGTCGAGTGGGGTATATGACCTTTTTAGAGCAATCGCTTCTGTTTTTGGGCACTCGATCAAGTATGTTGGGGACTCGATCGAGCGAGTGCTACTCGATCGAGTAAGTGAGGGGCTCGACTGAGTGAGTTATGTAATGCTTTCTGGTCAGGTTCTGGAGTCGAGGCACTCGATCGAGTAAGTGGGCAACTCGATCGAGTGGCCTCAACTCGATCGAGTGTGGTGAGTTGCTCGGTCGAGTGTGAGCTGCTCAGGTCGTATTCATGTTTAAGTTATAAGATGTGTGTTTATGTTTACCTCTTCTCTTATATAGCTTAAAGATGCCGCCAAAGAGATCCGCCTTGTATGCTAGGGCTGAGTTGATGAGTATAGATGAGGTTGCTAAGATGCTTGAGCATTAAGATGCACTTACGGACGCCTTAATGAAGTTTGGGAAGGATAAAGAGGCTGGGGTAGACTTTGCTAAGATGAGCATCAACATATCTCGTTTCAACCCGAAGGAGTGTATGGGTACAGGTGCGCCAATCTTGCTTGACAATTGGCATATGGAGATGGAGAATATTTTGAATGTGGTTCATTGCCCTGAGGACTTTAAAGTGGAACAAGTTGCGTTCTACTTGAGAGATGCGGCTGGAGAATGGTGGGATAAGGTAAGAGAGAGTGCCTTAGATCTGTATGTGAGACAAGGGAAGTCAGCCATACCTTGGGGTGAGTTTAAGAGGGCTATGCGTCGAGAGTTTGTGCCTGAGCATGTTCGTAGTAAGCTGAGAGAGGAGTTTGATGATTTCAAGATGACTCCGGATATGACTGTGGCCGAGTACTACCATAAGTTCAATGAAAAGTCTAGGTATGCTGAGGATATGGGGTTGAACCAGGAGAACCTGGCGCTGAGATTCGAGAAGGGCTTGACCTATAAGATCATGGAGAAACTAACAGTTGAAGTCCTTACCGATGTTAAGGAAGTGTATGAGCGACCCGGGAGAACTGAGAGATTGGTCGAAATAGCCAAGGAGAATAGGGAGAGAGGTCCCGAGAAGAGGAAGGCTGAGAGTGAGGTTGGTGGTCACTCCAGTTACAAGAGGGGTAGCCATAACCAAGCGAGGGCTTATTCGTCGGGATCGGGTTTTAGTGGTGGAGCTTGCTATGGGAGTGGTGGTGGTGGTGGTAGCAGCTGGGGTTTATCTTGCTAATTGTGGCGGTATAGGCCACAAGATACATGAGTGCAACAGTGCGGTGGGAAGGGGTTTCCAGAGGCCATCACATGGGAGTTTCTCTCAGGGTCCGTCTCAGAGTTATGCTAGCAACATGCCGGCTGGGTCATGGAACAATCAGGGAGGTCAAAATAACAACAATGGTGAGGCTAACCGCAATGGCGGTAATTCATATCAGAGACCGACAGCAAACAACAACTAGAGGTTGGCTGCCAAGCCGTCTACTTCTGCTAGTACTGTCCAGGGAGGTGGGTAGAAGACCAGTGGCAAGTTATTCATGATGGACAAGAAAGCTGCTGCGGATGATGCTCACGTGATCACGGGTACCTTTCTTGTTAATGGTGTTTTTACCTTTGTTTTGTTTGATTCGGGGGCGTCACATTCTTTTGTATCATCGAGTCATGCTAAGCTTTTGGGTTTGGGGAAGTTTGAGTCTGTAAAGGATGAGGTTTTTATACCGTCAGGAGAGTCTGTATCTTGTGGGAGGTTGTATAGCGGTATATCTATGATAGTTGGGCAGGTTGACCTTCCAGTGGATTTGTTAGAGTTTCCTATGGATGGTTTTGAGATGATAGTTGGCATGGATTGGTTGGGTAAGTACAAGGCTAGAATAGATTGTCACCAAAAGAGAGTCTCTTTAAGGGGTCCTAAGGGAGTTAGTGTGTCTTATCGTGGGTTTATTGTCAAACCCAAAGTCAAAGTGATTGCAGCGGTGACATTGAAGTCTTATCTGAGGAAAGGGTGTCCTTTGATTCTATGCCATGTGAGAGACCATAATAAGGAGAGTTCGACAGCTGATCACACAACAGTGGTGGGAGAGTTTCCAGATGTTTTTCCGGAGGATATACCAGGTTTGCCACCAAAGAGGGATATAGATTTCAGTGTGGAACTGAAACCAGGAACGAGACGAATCTCTAAGGCCCCGTACTGCATGGGTCCTAAGAAGTTGGAGGAGCTGAAGAAACAGCTGGATGATTTGATAGATAAGGGGTACATTAGACCTTATGTATCGCCATAGGGAGCACCAATTCTGTTTGTGAAGAAGAAAGATGGGAGTTTGCGGTTGTGCATCGACTACAGAGAGCTGAACAGGGTTACCATGAAGAACAAGTATCCTTTGCCAAGGATAGATGATCTTTTTGACCAGTTAATTGGGGCAGGAGTCTTTTCCAAGATTGATTTGAGATCAGGTTACCATCAGGTGAGGATTCGGGATGAGGACATACCAAAGACAGCTTTTCGATCGAGGCATGGTCACTATGAGTACGTAGTGATGCTGTTTGGGTTATCTAATGCACCTGTAGTGTTTATGGATTTGATGAACCGGGTCTTCAGTCAGTTTTTGGATCGGTTTGTGGTGATGTTCATAGATGATATATTAGTCTATTCCATGACTAAGTAGGAGCATGAGGAGCACTTGAGGTTAGTGTTACAGACTTTGCGTGATAATCAGCTGTATGCAAAGTTGTCTAAGTGTGAATTCTGGCTCGAGGAAGTTGCCTTTCTTGGGCATGTAATTTCCAAGGATGGTGTAGCTATGGATCCGATAAAGATAGAGGCAGTGTCTAAGTGGGAGGCACCGAAAAATGTGGCTAAGATCAAGAGTTTTCTAAGATAGCCAGACCTATGACATCGTTAATGAGGAAAGAGAATAGGTTTCGTTGGGATGGAAGTTGTGAGACGGCATTCCAAACATTAAAGGAGCGTTTGACCACAGCTCCAGTCTTAGCATTACCTGAAGGGTGTGAGAACTTTGAAGTATATACAGATGCTTCAAAGAATGGATTAGAATGTGTGTTGATGTAGAATGGGAAAGTAATTGCCTATGCTTCTAGGCAATTGAAGCCTTATAAGGAGAACTATCTGGCACATGATCTGGAGTTGGGTGCAGCTGTGTTTGCTCTCAAGATTTGGAGGCACTATCTTTATTGGGCTACCTTTAAGGTGTTTTCATATCATAAGAGTCTCAAGTACATCTTCACTCAAAAGGAGCTGAACATGAGACATAGGAGGTGGATGGAGCTGATAGGGGATTATAACATGGATATTATATACCATGAAGGGAAAGCAAACGTGGTTGCAGATGCGCTGAGCAGGAAGAGTGTGCATTCTCTATGCACAATTATGTCTTTGATGAGATTGAGAGATGAGGTGGGGAAGATGGGGATACATGTGATACAGAAAGGGGATGCTAGAGGGGAATTGACAGTTGAGCCAGATCTTTATGATGACATTCGCAGGAAACAGGCTTTGGATCCTAAGATTGAGGAGTGGAGAGCTGGAGTAGACAAAGGGACAATGTCTCGGTTCTCTATTCATACAGATGGGAGTGTTCGCTTTGATGGGAGATGGTGTATTCCGAGGGATGAGGATTTGAAAAAGATAATCATGACAGAGGCTCATTGCACACCATATTCAGTACATCCAGAAGGTGACAAGTTGTATAAAGATTTGAAAAAAGACTTTCTGGTGGCCTGGGATGAAGAAGGAAACACCTGAGTTTGTGGCTCCATCTTTGACATGTCAGAGGGTCAAGGGAGAGCAACGACGACCACATGGTAAGATTCAGTCTCTTGAGGTACCTGAGTGGAAATGGGAATCTATCTCTATGGATTTTATAGTGGGTTTACCGAGGAGTCAACAGGGCAACAATATGATATGGGTGATAGTTGACCGTTTGACTAAGTCAGCTCACTTTGTTACGATGAAGGATACTTGGACCAAGATACAGTTAGCTTTGGGTTATAGAAAGCATGTGGTTCGGTTACATGGAGTGCCTAAGGATATTGTGTCAGATCGAGATGCGAGATTCATATCACGGTTTTTGCAAGAGTTGCAGGATCTGATGGAACTACCTTAATGATGAGTACTGCTTTTCATCCTGCGACAGATGGGCAGACAGAGTGAACTATCAAAACCTTGGAGTATATGTTACGAGCTTGTGTGATGGAGTTTGGTGGTAGCTGGGAGGATAGGCTGGATCTGATTGAGTTTTCTTACAACAACAGCTATCACACGAGTATTAGGATGGCACCGTTTGAGGCCTTGTATGGGAGGAGGTGTAGGAGTCCGATTTGCTGGGATGATAGAGCTGAGGCAGTGGTTTTAGGACCACAGATGGTACAGGAGATGATAGATCAGGTTAAGCTAATTAGGGAAAAGATGAAAGCGGCCCAGGATCGATAAAAGAGTTATGCAGAGTTACAACGCCGTGACATAGAGTTTCAGGTTGGAGAGACAAGGTTCTTCTGAAAGTGTCTCCTATGCGTGGGGTTATAAGGTTTGGTAAGAAAGGGAAGCTGAACCAGAAGCTCATCGGACCATATGAGATTTTGGATCGTGTGGGTGAAGTTGCTTACCGGTTAGCGTTACCAGCAGCTTTGGATAGGGTGGATAATTTGTTTCATGTATCTCAGTTACGGAAGTATGTGAGCGATCCTTCACATGTGCTAAAGGTGGAGAACATAGAGTTGGATGAGTCATTGTCTTATCTTGAAGTGCCAAAACAGATTCTTGATCGCAAGGTTCGGAAAACTAGGTCCGGGGAAACAGTATTGCTTAAGGTTCTATGGTCTAATCATGAGGTTGAGGAAGCTACTTGGGAGGCAGAAGAGGCCATGAGGGAACGGTATCCGTCTCTTTTTGATCAGGTATGTGTGGTTACGGGGACGTAACCATGTTTCTTTTAGGGGGGTAGGAGATGATCGCATAAGGTTTTTGTATGGTTTGTGTTAGTTTTAGTACAGTTAGTGGTTGTTTTGAGTCGGTTTGAGTTGTGATTGGGAGTTTTATTTTGAGTTTTTGTTGTGTGTTGGGTCGTGTTCAAGTCGGTATGTTTTGTTTTTGAGTTTGGGTTGAACTTCTGGGACGAAGTTCTTTTTAAGGAGGGAACACTGTAATACTACGGTTTTATATGTCTTTGGGTACTCTATCGAGTGGGGCTTACTCTGTCGAGTAAGTATGTTTGGTTTACAAAACAGTGTTCTGCTGATGGGTACTCGATCGAGTAATTGTGGCACTCGATTGAGTAAGGGTCACTCGATCGAGTAAGTTACTTACTCGATCGAGTAAGTTGGTTCTGCGGGTTGTTTTAGCCGGGTTTTGTTAGTAACGCGTGATTTACATTTAAAGATTTCCGTCACTTTCTTTATCACTTTTATCTTTTCTAAAAACCTTTCAAAAGAGAAAACAAGTTACGTTGCTTTTGTTATTCGTGTTGCTATCAAATGCCAAAGGCTAAGTTTGTCGGATCATCGTGTTCTTTACGCCGTTGAGTTCGTCGTGTCGTGGGTAAGATCCTTGTATAGTTTTTATACCATTTCGTTGATTTTGTTTAAAATCCTAATTAGTGAGATTAGGTTTTTATTTTGGGTAAAGTTAAGTATTTTAATCAAAGTTCAAATGTTACAGAGCTTCATATATCTTGCCTATACAAAATCACAAGAGACAAATAAACAAAAGAGATGATTCATCATAGTCTGTGTATCCACTCTCTATCCTTGACTTGTAGAGCATTGATATTCAATCGTAGAAACCGATTCTTAACAACATTATCATGTATAATTTTGACAGTCATCTCAGGCCTGCGTACACATGCGTTGAACCTGACACCATTCCTTACCCTCCAAATATGGTAAACAAGAGCAACGACATATGCTCCAATATACTTCCTTTATAGTTTGGTCTTGCTCCTGCCAGCAGACAACTAATGAACTGCATTCTACATCCTGAAATACACTCCCATTTTCTGTAAAAGTAAGCTGGAGCAGGCTTGACTGTACACACAGTCAAAAAATAAATATTGGTGAGTTTCAGGCAAGCAGCTACAAATTCCACAAGTATTGTCAGACTGAATCCGAAGTCTTAGCATCCTATCTTTGGTCAGAAGCCTTTGATGTTGGCTAGCCCAGAAAATAAACGAGGTCTTGGGGATATTAAGGCTATTCCAACATAGAAAACGCCAAGGAACCTTAGCATTCCTATTCCTTAACCATTCATAACCAGGAGCAACAGTGTAATCCTTATAAGAGTTGAGCCATTTGTTGTTTGTATATGCTTGTTTAAAAGTGTGCATGATATGAGTGGTCTTTTTCCAAGACCAACTACAGTCAAATGGAGCTTTGTAGTTAGTCCAATCAGTGCCTTTTATATAGACATGGTTCACCCAACGAATCCATAAGTGATCCTTTTTATTTAAAAGCCACCAAGCATACTTCCCCAATACTGCCTTGTTTCAAACCTTAGCATCTTTAATACCTAGACCTCCTTCCTCTTTAGGTAGGCAATAAATGACCCAACTGACATTGGGAGCCCTCTGATATGCAGCTTTACCTCCCCAAAGGAAATTCCTGCATATAGAATTGATCTTATTCATTATGCCAGAAGGAATTAAAAAGACAGTAGCCCAGTAGGAATGAAGGGAAGCCATCACTGAATTCACCAGTGTCACCCTACAAATGTCTTGTTCCCCATCCCCTTATCCTGGTCACAATCCTATCAGTGAGTTTCATGCCTTCATTCTTAGTCAGTGTTTTTGCTGAAATGGGTACTCCCAAGTACTTGAAAGGGAGTGTCCCTCGTTGAAAACCTGACACTTGAAGGATATTAGTAACCACAGATGCTTGAACTCCATTGAACTAAATTTCAGACGAGATTGGGGGTTTTGGGAGTATAATGTGGTATTAGATGGTAATGGTATGATTATGTGATTATAGGAGGTGGTTTCGTAGAGAAGCAATATTGAATAGCTGCTTTGTGACGATCTCGTGATTTGCTATTTCCAGGTAGGGTTTCCCTGCTCAGTTATTGATTACATAATTGTTGGTGGTGGTTGTGTTTATTGTTGATCTATAACATGTTGGTTTTGTGTTGGAGTTGTTTTTGTATAATTGATTGTGTAATTGTCTGTGGTTCTCGAGGCGTGTCCTCGGCTGAGTGGAGTCACTTGCGAGAGTGGCTTCACGCCCTTGATTCGCCCTCTGTGGACCCCGCCACAGGAGGGGATGTTCACATTAAGGAACATGGGTTATTGCTCGGAATAGATGAGCGGGGATTTGGTGGGTACGGCTGCGGTCCCCCACTGGCGGCGTGGAATATCTGTTGCGATGGGTATTCTGGCATGACTACACACTTTAGTGTGTAGTCAGGTGTGTGGAGTTGTGATGGAGTATGGGTAATGTGTATGCTGTACCTTATGTATTGTGTTTTGTGTAATCAGTAACTGACCCCGTTTAAATGTTTTGAAAACTGTGGGGATCCATTCGGGGATGGTGATACCGTCGTAGAGTATCAAAGATAAATTTATATTCCAAACTACTACTATAGCTAGTGGCAGTCAGGGTCGAACCACAGAGAGGCGATGCAATTAATAGTTGTCTAATTTAGTCTAAAGTAACAGTTTCGGAGGGGTTTGATTTGAATGATCTATAACTAAAGGCAATATAATTTAAAGTAAACTAAGCAAATAAATGAGTGATTAAAGAAAATGGATGAAATCAAATATTAAAAGGATGCTAAGATGGTCGGTTCACTGTAGTTTCGACGGCAGTATCCTAAATAAGTCTGAAATAATCACGTAAGACGGAAAAATAAGAACTCCTCTCGGTCCATTCTTAACAGGTAGCATCTTTCGATCTAGCTACGGGTCCCTAAGTATCACTAGTACTGACTCTCGCCCTGAAAAGTGATTCTTAAAAGTCTAAATTTTACATATCTTTCGATCTTAGTATAATTTAGTCGTTTCAATTGGTAGTCTAATTCCCTCCCCTATCTTTCGATCTAATGGGTCGGTCAATTACTAAGTATTCAACTAGTCGCGTGCACTCGATTCGTCAAATTAAGCAATTTAATCAATTAAAACGGAGCTGATCTCACGTGAGTTTCGATCGATCGACTGTGTGTGTCGATCGATCGACCATGACGCGACTCAGGTCTACGAAATCTACGCCGCCTACACTACAGGTCCCCTACATCTTAGCACGAAGGGTTTAGCTACTCATACTGGAAATAATAACAGAAACAAAAATAAAGATGAAAACAACAGGATTCATAACTAAATTAAATGAACAAGAAAATCGCATAAAGAAAGAATTAGGGCATAGGGATTCTAACTTAGTCAATTCTAATCTATAAAGTAGGAATAGAACTTAGAGCAAGAATTACCAGAGATAAAGAAGGCGAGAAAAAGCGAATCCGAATGCAAAAGAAGAACTTTATTTAGAACTAATGCAAACTGTAAACTAGGCATGTATATCTGAATCCCAATCTGAATGAATGAATAAAAGAGTAGGAAGGGGATACGTTATATAGGAATGTAACGTAACACTTATTCCTAAAACCTAATTACAATTGGGCTTCTAACTCTCGTCTTTTAATTTGCGCGTCAGTCTCGTGGTGTGGTCGATCGACCACTGGGACTAGTCGATCGACCGCTCTCTTTCCTGCAGACTTACATTCAAAGCATTCGACGATCTATAGACCACGAGGTCAGTCATAGACCACCGTAGCTGGTAATCCACTTCTGAAACTCTCGCAAATCTATCTTTCAGGCCTTGATACGCGCACCAAGTTCGTTTCTTGAGTAAATACTTCATGTCAAATAATATGCCAAGTACTCGGGGACGGATTTGGCTCATTTTCCGCTGGATTCTTCACACTTCTGCAATATTACACAAAAGTAGACGGAAATAGGGAAAATAGTAGCATAAACTACACAAATGAGCTCTGAAATGCGTGTAAAATAGGGTGTAAAACATCATATTTAGGACACGCATCAAACTTCCCCAATCCAAACCCTTGCTTGTCCCCAAGCAAGAACTAGACTCGACCTTAAAACCTAGTGGAACAAGTTCAATCTCAGAGCGAAATGCAACTATAAAGCCTAAACCAGTTTAATGCAACAACTAACAATCAATTAGCGAAATGAATCATGTAAACTAGTTATGTAGTCGTTAAAAAACTGCTGAACCGTAAACTTTAAAGACTTATCAATTCGGACTCTCACGGGTCGCTCAAATCACACAATGAATACGGGTGAGTATATGTAAAGATAGAAAGAAGTAAATGTAGTGACTCTCACCTGACTACGACCTATAAGAACATGCCTGCAGTCTAATATGAAAATAATCTCTACAACCGTACATATGCATTTCAACCAAACAAATGACCATGACACATGCCGAGGTAAATATGGATATGTGAGGTAAATGGTAAGAAGGGGCTAAGATAAATTTGGATATGAGGAGTTAAATCCAAGCTAGTAACTACAGACCCAAATTACGGAAACATCCCAACTTCAAACTCAAGATCAATCGATACAAAACGGTGCCAATTAGAAGCACAAATCTCACAATTTCCACAATTAGTCAACTCCCCATAAGATGCAAATACAACATGGGAGCAAAAATCGCCATTTAATAAAGACTTTGAATTATGCGATTCTGATTCTTTTTTTTTTCATTTCTGAAGTGCACGGTCGATCGACCCATGAATCCAGTCGACCGACCAAAGGTCGAACTTGCTTTTCATTTTTTCTCTTTTTTTTCAATTCTAATTTTTTCTTTCTTTCTTTCTTTCCTCCTTTCCAACATTCCACCAACCTTCTCATAAAGAGCAATATAACCAAAATGCAATAAACACATTCCCACAACTACCAATACTAGCTCAGATAAGGTAGGCTAAATATAGTATGTAGCTTATGGGACAAAAGGGCAATTTGGCTATGCGAGGTTTATGGGTAAAATGAGAAAAGGGGACCTCTACCACATGTGTCAACAAACCACAAACCGAATGCATACAGGTATTAAGTAGATCAAGTTCATATTTATGCAAATTAATGTAACATGCCTTATAAGGAATAACTTCTCACATCCTAAATAAACTGGTCATGAATGTCACCAGTTATAAGCTCTAATCCTCAGAAAATGATGTAGTTTGCCAAAAATCTAAGTCAAGTTTAAAGTTCAGCAATATATTTAATGAAAACTCGTAGACTATGCATATTTGATTCTACTAATAACATGTCAATTAAGCACGGCTTAGGCATAAACAAATGCAAATGCAATGTCATCATTGAAATACTACCGTTCCGACTCAACCTATATGCTAAAATAAACATGCGTTTTTTGAATCTTTGGAATTTTTCAAATTTTTTTTTTTTGATTTTCTGTATATAAGAGGAAAATAAACAACAATGCAAGATAAAATTGTAAACGTGAATGCAAAACAGAATGAATGCAATGCAAAACCCTTCCCCAAACCAAATCACACAATGTCCCCATTGTGCGAAATCATATAAGAAAGATAAGCAAAGGAAATTGGGATTTTGCGGAATTATAACTAAAATTGACATAAAAGAAGGACTCGGAAACTCAGAAGACTTTAAACGCAGCAGGAAACCTCCCCAAACCAGCGTGAGCTAGGAGGTTTCAGTAGCCAACAGTGCTACCATAGGTACCTGAAAAGAAACAAAAGTATCGCGCGTAATTCCGATAAAGCAATTTACTAAACGCAAAATTATGTGCAAAATAAGACAACAGAAGAAAACAGAAATGAATCGGAGAACAAAGTGGAGAAAAGACTCCCTCAACTCCGCAAATCGACCAAACACAGCAGGGGAATGGTCGTGAACAGGTACAACAGCGAAGGCAGTCGATCGACCATACCAGCCAGTCGATCGACCAGGGTGACAGGAACAGAAGCCCCTGGAGTCGCGGCACAGTCGATCGACTGAAATACCTGCTGTAAGTTTCTGATTTCTTCGAATTAGCTCAATAAATTGAGCTAATATGGTATATGAACCTGCAAATACAAATAATAACGCGCCCAAAATTGCGCAAAACCCAAAGTAACAGTCTAAAGTCTTTAAATCCTAAGCAAACTTATTAAAGCGAAGTCTCACGCACACCAAAGCAATAAAAAGTCTAACAAAAGCAATAAAATGTTTTTTTTTTAAAACAAAAAGTCTTAATCAACTAATAGTTGATCAAGAATGGCCACGGAATGGCCCACTTGCTCGGCTTCTGGCTACAAGAGGTAGCCTCTACAGTACTCATCTCCTCAGTGGGGCTCCTAACTACTCCAATATCCGCAGAACTCAACGGATCAAAATCTCTAACATCTTCCCAATCAATGACCTCGTTTGGCTCGTCAAAATCCAAATCGGACTCCGTCACCTTGACTAGCTCCTCATCAGGCTCCTCATCTGTGTCATAGCTAAGACATCCTAGACCGCCTCTTTGAATGATTGGCTCCTTCACAACTGGAGCAACATGCGGCTCTAACTTCCCCAAACCAGCTCCTGCAACAGTCAAAACAGAAGGATCTTCCTCCAATTTGCTCCCAAACTGGGGCGGAGGTGTTATAGAAGAAATAGGCATAGGGGCAGGCATATCAGGCAACACAACATAAGATTTAGCTACATTGCAAGTTACTGGGTACATAGCAGCCTTCTTCTTATAGGTCTGGGCAAAAATAATGGACAGTTTCCCCACCTTAAAGGTCAATGTCCCAGAGCCAACATCTATAACTGCACCAGCAGTGTGCAGAAATGGTCTACCCAAAATGATAGGGATGTGAGCATCCTCGGGTATATCTAGCACAACGAAGTCAACTGGGAAAAAGAACTTTCCTATTTGCACAGGAATATCCTCTAAGACTCTTAAATTTGGACATGAACGATCACCATCTATCTTTGTCATGTTTGTGATTGCAAACTTAGTCAATTTCAATTTCTTAGCGAGACTCAAAGGCATAACACTAATACTGGCCCCTAGGTCACACAAGGCCTTCTCAATAGAAAAGGTGCCAATATTACATGGGACTGAAAAACTACCTGGGTCTTCTAGCTTATAAGGTGTGGTATGAGTCAAATAGGAACATGACTCCTCAGTTAGTGCGACGGATTGCACAGTATCAAATGACTTCTTTTTAGACACCAGTTGCTTCATAAATTTCATGTAAGCAGACACTTGATTAACTAATTCTAAGAAAGGAACTTGCACATTTAAACTACGAATAACATTTTCAAACTTGTTAAACGATACCTGTTCCTTTGTCGGCACCAATCTCTCTGGGTACGGGGCTGTAAGAAGCAACTTAGCCCTTTCCTCTAGGTCTCTCATACCGGCATCAGTGGACTTAGGCTGAAAATCTACTACCTTATCCTTGTTGTAGCTCGAACCTTCTTCAGACCGTCTCAGGAATGAACCATTAACCGTCGTAGGGTCATACTTTGGAACCGGAACTGACCCATCAGCATTTGGATCTTGCCTCGATAATTTCGGAGTCGTCGTACCCCGAAATAAGTAGTCCCTCAAGTTATCTAGCATTGGAGGACGGAAAGGTTCATGATCAGACGCATCTTCAGTCGATCGACCATGTAGGTCAGTCGATCGACTGGCATCCGTAGGACCAGAAGCTTCACTGTTACCCGAGCTGGTCGATCGACCAGGTATGTCAGTCGATCGACTGATGTACCTGTTGATCGTCTTTTTCTTGCTACTGTTCATTCCAGCCTTTTTCTTACTCGGTTCTGCCCCATATTTTCCAGTAACATCTTCGACCATAGCGGGCCCATCAAGGGTAGACCCACTCCTCAAAGTAATCGCATTCAGAGTCTCTTTTTGATCCGGCTGCGACGGTAAATGCCCTAGAGCTCTAGTTGCACTTTTGCTTGCCAATTGGGCAATTTGACTCTCCAACATTTTTGTAGAAGTCTCTCTAGCTAGAGACTCCTTTTGCAGCAAACCCGACAAATTCTGAACCATGTTTTTCAATTCAGAAATATCAGAACCTTGAAATTGCTGGCTGCTGCTGAGGCACATAGGGAGGCTTTTGATACTGCTGCTGCTTATGAGAGGGCACATAGTTTTGCTGTTGCTGCTGTGAACCCGGATTAAGGACATTCTGGTTAGTCCACCTCAAATTGGGGTGGACATTAGAGGGATCGGGATAAGTACCAGTCTGCCTAAAGTGTTGAAAGGCAGCGCATGTTTCATTCGAACTAGTACAAAACTCCGAAACATGTCCCTCTCCTCCACATCTTTTGCATGTAAAGGGACCGTCTGAAACTACATTAACTTTATATATCCCGCCTTTTTGGGATCCCCCAAAATCTAGCTTGTCAAATCTTGCAGTAAGGGCCTCTATTGCAGCTACAGCAGGAGATTCAGCTGATCTTCTCTGATTTCCTCTAGAATTCCCATGCTCAGCTTTATGGGTGGCCATATCTTCAATAATCTTCCACTCCTTAGTTTCTCCAACATTTTCCTGGAGCTCCCATTAGCTGCAGCATCCAGGATAGCCCTCTGATCATCATAAAGCCCATTATAGAATTGGTTACACAGGCACCATTGTTCGAACCCATGGTGCGGAATAGATCGCACCAGCCTCTTGAAACGGACCCATGCCTCATGAAAATCTTCATCAGGACCCTGTTTAAAACTTGTGATCTGAGCTCTAATCGCATTGGTCTTCGATGCAGAGAAATATTTCTTATAAAATGCTAAGGCCAGCGAATTCCAATCAGTAATCCCATTGGCAGCTCGATCCAGATCTCGGTACCACTCCCTAGCAGCATCACGGAGCGAGAATATGAACATCGTCTCTTTTATCTGGTCCTGGGTCACACCTGTTGGTGGGGGTATGGAATAATAGTAGTCAATGAATATCTCCATATGTTTAGCTGCATCTTCATTCGCAGCTCCCCAAAATTGGTTTCTCTCAACCAAGTTGATGTAGGACGGTTTTGCTTCGAATTTTCTTTCTGTCCCGGCTGGCAACGCGAATCCCTTATAGAGATTCTCAGCTTTTGGCTCGGAGTGACTGGCTATACTTGCTTCTTCAGCCATATCTGGAGATGTAACGGTCTCAGCTGAGGAAGTAAAAATAGGAGACGAAGGTGGATCCTCCTCAAATAACTCGTTCTCGTAGTAACTGGACAGAGTACTCACCTCTTCCTCTGTCGGCAATACTCTAGATGATCGTCTCAACTCACGCAAAGTCCTTTCGATCTCAGGATCTAACGGTCGTAATTCACCACCCTGTGACCTGCGCATAAGAGGAAACTACAAGTGGAATATGAGAAGAGTTTAAGGAACAGATGTCCCTTAAACTAAGATAAAGACTAAAATAAAAACAACTAAAAACTAAACAATTTCCTCCCCGGCAACGGCGCCAAAATTTGATACCGTCGTAGAGTATCAAAGATAAATTTATATTCCAAACTACTACTATAGCTAGTGGCAGTCAGGGTCGAACCACAGAGAGGCGATGCAATTAATAGTTGTCTAATTTAGTCTAAAGTAACAGTTTCGGAGGGGTTTGATTTGAATGATCTATAACTAAAGGCAATAGAATTTAAAGTAAACTAAGCAAATAAATGAGTGATTAAAGAAAATGGATGAAATCAAATATTAAAAGGATGCTAAGATGGTCGGTTCACTGTAGTTTCGACGGCAATATCCTAAATAAGTCTGAAATAATCACGTAAGACGGAAAAATAAGAAGTCTTGTCGGTCCATTCTTAACAGGTAGCATCTTTCGATCTAGCTACGGGTCCCTAAGTATCACTAGTACTGACTCTCGCCCTGAATAGTGATTCTTAAAAGTCTAAATTTTACATATCTTTCTATCTTAGTATAATTTAGTCGTTTCAATTGGTAGTCTAATTCTCTCCCCTATCTTTCGATCTAATGGGTCGGTTAATTACTAAGTATTCAACTAGTCGCGTGCACTCGATTCGTCAAATTAAGCAATTTAATCAATTAAAACGGAGCTGATCTCACGTGAGCCGGTCGATCGACCAGGTGTGTCGATCGATCGACCATGACGCGACTCAGTCTACGAAATCTACGCCGCCTACAAGATGGTCCCCTACATCTTAGCACGAAGGGTTTAGCTACTCATACTGGAAATAATAACAGAAACAAAAATAAAGATGAAAACAACAGGATTCATAACTAAATTAAATGAACAAGAAAATCGCATAAAGAAAGAATTAGGGCTTAGGGATTCTAACTTAGTCAATTCTAATCTATAAAGTAGGAATAGAACTTAGAGCAATAATTACCAGAGATAAAGAAGGCGAGAAAAGGCGAATCCGAATGCAAAAGAAGAACATTATTTAGAACTAATGCAAACTGTAAACTAGGTATGTAAATCTGAATCCCAATCTGAATGAATGAATAAAAGAGTAGGAAGGGGATACGTTATATAGGAATGTCATGTAACACTTATTCCTAAAACCTAATTACAATTGGGCTTCTAACTCTCGTCTTTTAATTTGCGCGTCAGTCTTGTGGTGTGGTCGATCGACCACTGGGACTAGTCGATCGACCGCTCTCTTTCCTGCAGACTTCTGTTCAGCATTCTGACAGTCTATAGAACACGTAGGTCAGTCTATAGACCACTGTAGCTGGTAATCCACTTCTGAAACTCTCGCAAATCTATCTTTCAGGCCTTGATATGCGCACCAAGTTCGTTTCTTGAGTAAATACTTCATGTCAAATAATATGCCAAGTACTCGGGGACGGATTTGGGTCATTTTCCGCTGGATTCTTCACATTTCTGCAATATTACACAAAAACACAAAAGTAGTTGGAAATAGGGAAAATAGTAGCATAAACTACACAAATGAGCTCTGAAATGCGTGTAAAATAGGGTGTAAAACATCATATTTAGGACACGCACCAGATGGTGAGCAGTTATTGAGTAGGTATGAGATGGCTTGTGCGAGGAATGGCTGGGATGGAGTCATCACCTGTCTTTAGAGTCTTCCGCTGTGTCATGAACTTAGTTTGCTTTTCAGTTGATTGGTTTTTGGAACTTTTGTATTTCTTTTACATTTGGGATTTTGATATTGTAATCACTTAAACTCTTTTACATATTAAGTATATTTCTTTATGGTCTATTTGATATTCATTGCCTTGGGTAACCCAGATGGTAGCATTCTTATGTATTAGGTGGTCCTGGTAAGGCACTTGGTATATGGGGGTGTTATAATAATCGCGACAAGGGTAAGTCGTTTATTGCTAAAGACGTCCAAAAGATGATCGCGGAGGCCTTCAAAACTCAGTTCGATGGAAACTTTCACTCTGTCGACAAGCACCGTTATGTCAAGACATATAGTAAGAGAACTGATTATTTGAGGATGCCTATTGGCTACCAACCACCAAAGTTTCAGCAGTTTGATGGAAAGGGCAATCCCAAGCAACACATCGCCCATTTCATTGAAACTTGTAACACTGCCGGTAGTGATTGTGATCTCCTTGTCAAACAATTCGTTCGATCTCTGAAGAGGATTGCTTTTGATTGGCACACGGATCTAAGCACCGAGTCAATCGACAGTTGAAACCAGATGGAAAAAGAGTTCCTTAATCGCTTCTACAGTACCAGACGTATCGTAAGCATGATAGGACTCACTAACACGAAGCAATGGAAGGACGAACCCGTTATCGATTACATCAGAAGGTGGCGCGCGTTAAGCCTCGAGTACAAAGGCCGGCTGTCGGATACTTCTGCTATTGAAATGTGTATCCAAGGAATGAATCTGGAGCTAGTTTACATCCTCCAAGGCAACAAGCCAATAACATTCCAGGATTTAGCCACTCGAGCTCACGACATGGAGATTACTATCGCTAGCCATGGGGGACGACTTTTTACTCATTTAGAACCAAAGACAGAGAGAATGGAGTTTAAGAAAAATGATAAAGTGCACCCCCTTTTGAAAGTTTTCCTCCGCCTAATGACCAACCTCTTTTACGGAAGAAGGGACCCTAGCAAACTTAACTCCTCGGAAGTACTACTCCTAAGCTCCTACCTCAATCCATTCTATGAGAGGCTTTTTACTTTAGCCTCGTGTCCATGGTATGCTTAGCATTTTAGAGGATGAACAAGTCCGACAAGTGCTCTTTTGATTGTGGCGCCCTAGTGACTAGGCTAACCATGAACCTCTTGGGTTATGAGCCGGGGCTATTGATAGACCCATGAGTATGGAGGTGCCATACTTCGACATTGCCTATATGAGGGGCATATTTTGGGTTGTGGATAAGAAAGACAAAAAGGGATACTCATGGAGAGTGAACACGGACCTATACATAAAGTTTCGCGCAACCGGGAGATTGCCCGAAACCTCCCACTTACCCGAATTATCCCCACCTCACCCTCCAGCCCAGTCCTACCTCGTCCCCGAAAACCTTACGTACACCCTTGATGGTGAAGCGGTGCAAAGGGAACTGACCCCGCAACTACTTTCTGACCCTCCTAGGACTTCTCTGCATGTCCCATCGTCCTCTTATGTGCCCATGCCCTCGTCGCCCTTTGATCGCCCTAGACACTCCACCTACGCCTTGTCCTCTTCTTTCATGCGCGAACCTTCGCCACACCATGACCCTCCCCGGCACTCCATGCACATGTCGTCTTGCACCGGAGGATATAACCAACCACCGCCGGCTTATGATCACCAGTACCCCATGGCGGACCTAATTGAGAGAGTGAACAACTCCTTGGTCATAAGGGACATGCATGAGTTCAACTATAACCAAGGGATAAGGTCGACCGAACGCCCTAGCTTTTGGTCCGGGGATGGGAACACTTCCGGGGTATTCAAGGCCTATGGTATCCAACCCTCGGATTGGAGTCATAGGATTCCTCACGGTGATGGACACTTACTTGGTCCTTGGGCGGGACCGCACTATGCCACCGGGAGTCTCTTTAATGATGCTCATAAAAGTGGAGGCTACCAAAAGAATGTGAGTGGTGACCACCTAGATAATATGGATAGCACCTACCAAGAAGGGGTGGGAGGTGTCTCTCACGAGGGTGGGGGCAATGTTTTATATGGAAGCGGGAGTGGAGGAGGAGCATCTAGTTGGGCACCGGGACTTATGGAGTATAATGGCCGCTTTGTCAACGTAATAGTAGAGGATGCGACGATGGACACCTCGGGCGATACAAGGAGAGAGGAGCGCAATATGCGGGGGGGAGGAGTCACTGGTGACCAACGAAGGAGCCTTGGTTCGATGAGTGAAGAGGCTTGGCAAGAGGATAAAGTCCTCTTCTTAGCCTTGGTTACTTATATGAGAACTTGCTTGACTTTGTGTTGGTTGAATCTCGAACAATTTATTTTCTTGTGTTATAAACTCGGCCGTAAGGCCAAAAGCTAATAGATGTTGTGTGGTAGGATGGTGCTATTATCACCATTGAGACTCCTTTGCAAGTATACTCGACCATAGGTAAGCTTAAAGACCATAAGTGTCCGGATCTTAGACTACGCTGAGACACTCGGCTGAGTACCTTTTTTTTCTCGACCGAGTAGAGGTCCACTCGACCGAGTGACCTATTTCACTCGATTGAGTGAGCCGAAAATAGACCATGTGAACCTTCTGTAAAGACCCGCACTCGGATGAGTGACACCCTCACTCGACCGAGTGACATCCCCACTTGACCGAGTAAGCTCCCACTCGACCGAGTGGACTATTTTAACCTTGTTTTGATGAATTTAACCCAACATGGATTGAGTACCTTCGTCTTATGACCCCACCGGCCTCCAAAAAGTTGTGTAAACGTAGAAATCATTAACGAATGAATTGAAAGTTGTTTACGTTAGTATGTGTCGTTTTGTGTGTTGTGGTACGAAATGTGTTTATTTGATGGATGAGATCTAACGTGTTTAGTAAGAATAATAATGATGCGGTAATTAGTGAACGCATGTAAGAATTCTATGAGTCTTATGCATGATCGAGTCTTATGACGACTAGAGTGGGATGATACGATACGATGATGGATAAGAACACATGTGTGATCAGGTGGTTTATGCATAACATGAGTTAGTCGGGAATAAGAAATATAGAAGAAATTGAGTCACCTTAGATGAGGCATTCGACCGTGTTACAATTATCATGAACGGAGTCATGAGCTATACATGTATATCTAGAGTCACGAGTTATGCACGATACGACCAGACCCTAACCATGATAGTGGAACGAATGTTGAGCTTGACTTGTACTCTGACCCATGAGTCCGGTCTCATTCGGTTATGGGATACCTTTAGGGATGTTGGCCTAGATATCGTTGATTGTGGATGCGAGCGGAGGGAATAGGAGAATTGTTCTCGCGAGAGATTGAGTGGTGAACTTCGGGACGAAGTTCTCTTTTAGGAGGAGTGAATGTAAAATTTGAGAATAAGAAAGCACATGAGAGCATAAAAGAGCATGTACGGTAAAGAACTATGTGTGAGCACTAGCAAGATAGACAAGTGAATGCTTGAGAAAGAGACTTGAGAGTAGACATGAGACGTAAGGAAGTGTTAAGGAAAAGTGAGGGTGAGGTGAACTTCGAGGACGAAGTTAATTTTAAGGAGCGAAGATTGTAATATCCGGTCATTGTGGGACCCGTACTTGGGCCTTAGGACACATGAGAGGACCTTTAGACCCGATAAGAGATCACTCAAGAAGGAAAGATACCCTTACATTAGACCTAGACTAGACCAAGTGGAGATGAAGCGGACCGAGTGGGTCCACTCGGTCGAGTGAAGAGTATACTAAACCAAGTGAGTCCACTCGGCCGAGTAGGGTATCTACTCGATTGAGTGAGTCCACTCGATCGAGTGGACTCGGCTGTAATACTACAGTTTTATGAGTCTCTGGGTACTCTATCGAGTGGGCCTTACTCTGTCGAGTAAGGGTGTTTTGATTTATGAAACAGTATTCTGTCTATAGGGTACTCGATCAAGTAGCTCGGTTGACGGGTTATGTTTTGACGGGTTTTGTTAATAATGCAGATTAGTATATATATTATGTCGTCATCTTTATTAAACACGTTTATAAACCTTATACACTCATAAAGGAGATTGAAACTACGTTGTTCTCTTCATCCGCATTATTGGCAAATCCCGGAGCTTGAGAGGTCGGATTTCATTGTTCTTTGTGTCTTTGTGATCCTTGCGTCAAGGGTAAGTCCTACATACCAATTTTATAGCATTTGGTTAAGATTGTTTAAACCCTAATTTATGGGATTAGGGGTTTTATGATTAGTTGTGTATGTAGTTATTGTATGATTATGTCATAGGAGGAGGATTCGTAGAGGAAAGATTTTGAGACAGCTGCTAAGATCGTCTGCTGTGTGTGTTTGCATTCCAGGTAGGGTTTCCCTACTCAGTATTAGTCACATGATGTGGATTGATGATTTGATTATGATTGTTGATAAGTATAATGATGGTATTGTGACGGTTGTTGGATTTTATCATTATTGATTGTTGTTGATTGTATCTGTCTGTGATCTTCGGGGTGTGTCCCTGGCTGAGTGGAGTCACTTGCGGGAGTGGCTTCACGCCCATGATTCGCCTTCTATGAAACCCGCCACAGAATGGATGTGCACATTAATGGACTTGGGTTTATCGCTCGATGGAGATGAGCGGGGCTTAGGTGGGAACGGCTGCGGTCCCCCACTGGCGGTGTGGAGTACCTGTTGCGATGGGTACTCTGGTAGGGCTACACACTTTAGTGTGTAGTCAGTGATGAGGAGTTGATTATGGAGTTTGGGTTGATGTGACGGTTGAGCTATTTTGTTACTTGTCTTATTGTGGTTGTATTGTGTGATTTGTACTGACCCCGTTTATTGTTTTAAAAACTATGGTGATCCATTCGAGGATGGTGAGCAGTTGTTGAGCTGGTTTGACTAGAGGCTTTTGGGCTAGCTGGGATGTGTCACCACGAGCTGATTAGAGTCTTCCGATGTCACGTTTTAGTTGTTTAGACATTTGGTTTTTGAGAACATGTATTGTACCTTTTGTCAGTTTGGATTTGGAATTGTAATCACTTTAAACAGTTTGGCTAGTTAAATTATGTTTCTTTATTGACATTTGATTATCATTGCCTCGGGAAACCGAGATGGTGACGTTCTTATACCTGGGTGGTCCTGGTAAGGCACTCGGAGTATGGGGGTGTCACAAAGTGGTATCAGAGCGACGATCCTAAAACCTGTAACTAATGAACCTAATGAACATAGGGAGTCAATTAAAATGAACCCAGGGTAGAAGTTGTAGGAGCTAATGCAAAGGCTTGGGAGACGTCCTAAAGCCGCGAACTCGCCCTGCAATTTTGAATCGGTCACATGGGGTATGTGTTAGGGTCGTATGTGTTGTCTTTTGGTTTGTATGTGTACATAGTGGCATGTATAATGAATTGTTGGATGTTGAATCTGGAAAAATTGAAGATATGGAGTAGAAGATGAAAGATGTGTGATTCGTATGTTGAAATGGATGAAAAGCATTATGTATGTTATAATATGGCATTTTGATAATATAAAGTATATTGATTTGTTGATTTTATAAGGAATTGTGTAGAAATGCATGCGTAGTTATGGTTATTTTGTTGAAATTATAAAACTTGTATGTTATGTTGGGAAGTGAGATATACATGCGGGTAGTGTACGCGAGTCTGCATGACTCGATCGAGTGGGGGGCACTCGATCGAGTAGGTGAGGTGCTCGATCGAGTAGGTGTAACTCGATCGAGTAGGTAGTTTGATGTTTTTCTGGTCAGAATCGTGTTTTTGGGTACTCGATCGAGTACATAGGGGCACTCGATCGAGTAGGGGATGCTCGATCGAGTGGCTGGTCAGCTCGGTCGAATATGTTTATGATCAGGAGGTCTGATTAGGTTCTGGAGTCGAGGCACTCGATCGAGTAGGGTGGGCACTCGATCGAGTAGCCTCAACTCGATTGAGTGGGTTCTGGTACTCGATCGAGTGGGGTTTGTGCAGGCTATATACGTGTTTTGGGTTATAGTATGCGTGTTTATATCTACCATTCCTTCTATAGTTACAAGATGCCCCCAAAGAGAAACGCCCTTTATGCTAGATCTGAGAGTATGTCAGTCGATGACATAGTAAAGATGTTGGAGCACCAAGATGCTCTCACAGATGCGTTAAAGAGAGTGGGGAAGGATAAGGAGGTTGATCATTCAAAGATTAGTCTCTACATAGCGAGGTTTAACCCGAAAGAGTACAAGGGGACCGGGGAGCCAATTCTTCTAGATAATTGGCACAAAGAGATGGAGAACATCCTGGATTTGGTGCACTGCCCGGATGAGATGAAAGTGGAACAAGCTGCGTTCTACTTGAGGGAGGCGGCAGGAGAGTGGTGGGATAAGGTAAAGGTGAATGCTAGAGATATGTATGCGAGGCAGGGGTTACCTGCTATTCCTTGGGAAGAGTTTAGAAAGGCTATGAGGCGAGAGTTCGTGCCGGAGCATGTGAGGAGTAAGCTGAGAGAGGAGTTTGATGGGTTTAAGATGGCATCTGATATGACAGTGGCTGAGTACTATCGACAGTTTAATGAGAAGGCTAGGTACGCTGAGGATATGGGGTTGAGTGAGGAAAACTTGGCGTTGAGATTTGAGAAGGGGTTGACCCCCAAGATAATGGAGAAGCTACCTGTGGGAGTCCTTACAGATGTTAAGGAAGCTTATGAGAGAGCGGGGAGAGCTGAGAGGTTGGTGGAGATGACCCGAGAGAGAGGTGCTGAGAAAAGAAAGGTTGAGAGCGAGGGTGGAGGCCAATCTAACTACAAGAAGGGCAACCACACTCAGGCTAGAGCATATTCATCTGGCTCGGGGTTTAGTGCTAGGGCTTCTATGGGCGTGGCCGTGGAAATAGTAGCAGTAGCTGGGTAATGACCTGTTTTAACTGTGGCGGTGTAGGCCATAAGAGACATGAGTGAACCAGTGCGGTGAGTGGGGGTTTCCAGAGGCCAAGACAGGGAAGTTTTTCTCAGGGGCCGGCACAGAGTTATGCGAGCAATAAACCGGCTAGGTCATGGAACAACAGGGGAGGCCAGAGCAACAACGGTGGAGGTAACCACAATGGTGGTAATTCTTATCAGAAGCCAGCTACGAACACCAACAACAACCAGGGGTCGGGTGCTAAACCGGCTACTTCAGCTAGTACTGTCCAAGGAGGTGGGCAGAAGACCAGTGGAAAGCTATTTATGATGGAGAAGAAAGCAGCTGAGGACGACGCTCATGTTATCACTGGTACTTTTCTTGTTAATGGTGTTTATACCTTTGTTTTGTTTGATTCGGGGGCATCTCAGTCGTTTGTATCTTCGAGTCATGTTAAAAGGTTGGGTTTGAGAGAATATGAGTCTGTAAGAGAGGAAGTTTTTATACCTTCGGGTGAGTCTGTATCATGTGGGAGGTTGTATAGAGATGTATCCATGTTAGTTGGGCAAGTTAATCTACCTGTAGACTTGTTAGAGTTTCCTTTAGACGGTTTTGAGATGATAGTCGGGATGGATTGGTTGGGAAAGTACAAAGCTAAGATAGATTGTCATCAAAAGAAAGTTTCTCTGAGAGGTCCTAAGGGGATTAGTGTGTCTTATCGTGGGTTTGTGGTCAAACCCAAAGTTAAGTTGATTGCAGTTGTGACCTTGAAGTCCTATCTGAGGAAGGGGTGTCCGTTGATCTTGTGCCATATGAGAGATGACAGGATGGAGAGTCTGACAGTTGAGCAGATACCAGTTGTGGGGGAGTTTCCAGATGTCTTTCCAGAGGATATTCCTGGGTTGCCACCGAAGAGGGAGATAGATTTCAGTGTTGAGTGAAACTTAGGGGGGGCCAATCTCTAAGGCACCGTACCGGATGGGTCCTAAGGAGTTGGAGGAGCTCAGGAAGCAGTTAAATGATCTAATTGAGAGGGGATACATTAGACCTAGTGTATCACCGTGGGGAGCACCAGTTCTATTTGTGAAAAAGAAAGATGGGAGCTTGAGGTTGTGCATAGATTACAGGGAGCTGAACAGAGTGATGGTGAAGAACAAGTATCCTTTGCCAAGGATAGATGACCTGTTTGATCAGTTGTGTGGTGCAGCAGTCTTTTCTAAGATTGATTTGAGGTCGGGGTACCATCAGGTGAAGATTAGAGAGGAGGACATACCAAAGACAGCTTTCACATCAAGGTATGGCCATTAAGAGTATGTAGTGATGCCGTTTGGGTTATCTAATGCACCAGCTGTGTTTATGAATTTGATGAACAGAGTCTTCAGTCAGTTTTTGGACAAGTTTGTGGTGGTTTTCATAGATGACATCTTAGTCTTTTCTAAGACTAAGGAGGAACATGAGGAGCATCTCAGGATAGTGTTGCAGACCTTGAGGGAGCATGAGTTATATGCCAAGTTGTCTAAGTGTGAGTTCTGGTTGGAGAAAGTTGCCTTTCTGGGGTATGTGATTTCTAAGGAAGGGGTAGTTGTGGATCCTGTAAAGATTGAGGCAATTACCAAGTGGGAAGCACCAAAAAATGTAGCTGAGATCAGGAGTTTCTTGGGTTTAGCTGGGTATTACAGACGGTTAGTGAAAGATTTCTCCAAGATTGCTAGACCTATGACGGCTTTGATGAGGTAAGAGAACAGGTTTCGTTGGGATGAGAGTTGTGAGACAGCGTTCCAAACATTAAAGGAGCGTTTGACCACAGCTCCAATCTTAGCATTTCCTGAAGGGAGTGAGAACTTTGAAGTGTATATAGATGTTTCAAAGAATGGTTTGGGATGTGTGTTGATGCAAAATAGTAAAGTCATTGCCTATGCTTCTAGACAATTGAAGCCTTATGAGGAGAATTATCCTACACACGACCTGGAGTTGGGTGCAGTTGTGTTTGCTCTCAAAATTTGGAGATATTACCTATATGGGGCGACCTTTAAGGTATTTTCAGATCACAAGAGTCTCAAGTACATCTTCACTCAAAAGGAGTTGAACAAGAGACAGAGGAGGTGGATGGAGTTGATTGGCGATTATGACATGGATATTATCTACCATGAAGGGAAGGCCAATGTAGTTGCATATGCTTTGAGCAGGAAGAGTGTACATTCTTTGTGCACAGCTATATCGTTGATGAGATTGAGAGATGAGGTTGGGAGGTTTGGGATAGATATGATCCAGAAAGGGGATGCCATGGGAGATTTGACAGTGCAGCCTGATCTTTATGATGATATTCGCGGTAAACAGGAATTGGATCCCAAGATGATGGAGTGGAGAGCTGGAGTAGAGAAAGGGATAGTGTCTAGATTCTCTATTCATACAGATGATAGTTTAAGGTTTGATGGGAGGTGGTGTGTCCCTAATGATGAGGAGTTGAAAAAGACAATCATGACAGAGGCACATTGTACACCATATTCGGTACATCCAGGGGGTGACAAGCTGTACAAGGATTTAAAGAAGACTTTCTGGTGGCCTGTGATGAAGAAAGAAACAGCTGAGTTTGTGGCCCGTTGTTTGACATGTCAGAGAGTTAAAGGGGAGCAGCAACGACCACAAGGTAAGATTCAGTCTTTAGAGGTACCTGAGTGGAAGTAGGAGTCCATTTCTATGGATTTTATCGTAGGTTTGCCAAAGAGTCAGCAGGGTAATAACATGATATGGATTATAGTGGATCGACTGACCAAGTCAGCTCATTTTGTGCCAATGAAAGATACATGGACTAAGGCACAATTAGCTGTGGCTTATCGGAAGAATGTGTTGAGATTGCATGGAGTGCCTAAAGACATAGTATCTGACAGAGATTCGAGGTTTATCTCAAGGTTTTGGAAAGAGTTGCAGGAGTCTTTGGGAACGACATTGGAGATGAGTACAGCATTTCATCCTGCGACAGATGGTCAGACTGAGAGGACAATCAAGACTCTTAAGGATATGTTACGAGCTTGTGTGATGGATTTTGGTGGTAGCTGGGAACAGAGGTTAGATTTGATTGAGTTTTCTTACAACAACAGCTATCACACCAGTATCGGCATGGCGCCATTTGAGGCCTTATATGGGAGGATATGTAGAAGTCCGATTTGTTGGGACAACAGTGCTGAGACAGTGGTTTTAGGACCAGAGATGGTACATGAGATGGTTGAGCAGATTAAGCTGATCAGGGAAAGGATGAGAGCGGCTCAGGATAGACAAAAGAGTTATGCAGATCTACATCGCCGGGATATAGTTTCAGGTTGGGGACAAGGTTCTTCTGAAAGTGTCTCCTATGCGTGGGGTCATGAGATTTGGGAAGTAAGGCAAGCTGAGTCAGAAGTTCATAGGACCATATGAGATCTTAGACCGGGTTGGAGAGGTTGCTTATCGTTTGGCTTTACCGTCTGCTTTGGATAGGGTACACAATGTGTTTCATGTATCTCAGCTGCGGAAGTATGTGAGCGATCCGTCACATGTGTTAGAAGCGGAGAACATAGAGCTAGATGAGTCCCTGTCTTATCTTGAGGTACCTAAGCAGATTCTTGACCGGAAGGTCAGGAAGACTAGACATGGTGAGACAGTCTTGCTTAAGATTCTTTGGTCTAATCATGAGGTTGAGGAAGCTACATGGGAGGCGGAGGAGGCCATGAGAGAGCGCTATCCATTCCTTTTTGAGCAGGTATGTATGGTTACGGGGACGTAACCTTGTTTCTTTTAGGGGGGTAGGAGATGATCGCAAGAGTTTTTGCATCCTTCTTATGTTGTTTTTGGTATAGTTAGTAGTGGTTGAGTCGGGTTGAGTTTGGTTGGTAGTATGCGTCGGAGTTTTTATGTTGTGTTTTGTTTTGGTTTTTGTGTCGGGAGTGTGATAGTATGTTTTATTTTGTTGTGGTTTGAACTTCGGGGACAAAGTTCTTTTTAAGGAGGGAAGACTGTAATACTACGGTTTTATGAGTCTCTGGGTACTCTATCGAGTGGGCCTTACTCTGTCGAGTAAGGGTGTTTTGATTTATGAAACAGTATTCTGTCTGTAGGGTACTCGATCGAGTAGCTCGGTTGACGGGTTATGTTTTGACGGGTTTTGTTAATAATGCAGATTAGTATATATATTATGTCGTCATCTTTATTAAACACTTTTATAAACCTTATACACTCATAAAGGAAATTGAAACTACGTTGTTCTCTTAATCCGCATTATTGGCAAATCCCGGAGCTTGAGAGGTCGGATTTCATTGTTCTTTGTGTCTTTGTGATCCTTGCGTCAAGGGTAAGTCCTACATACCAATTTTATAGCATTTGGTTCAGATTGTTTAAACCCTAATTTATGGGATTGGGGATTTTATGATTAGTTGTGTATGTAGTAATTGTATGATTATATGATAGGAGGAGGATTCGTAGAGGAAAGGTTTTGAGACAACTGCTAAGATCGTCTGATGTGTGTGTTTGCATTCCAGGTAGGGTTTCCCTACTCAGTATTAGTCACATGATGTGGATTGATGATTTGATTTTGATTGTTGATAAGTATAATGTTGGTATTGTGACGGTTGTTGGATTTTATCATTATTGATTGTTGTTGATTGTATCTGTCTGTGATCTTCGGGGTGCGTCCCTGGCTGAGTGGAGTCACCTGCGGGAGTGGCTTCACGCCCATGATTCACCTTCTATGGAACGCGCCACAGAAGGGATGTGCACATTAATGGACTTGGGTTTATCGCTCGATGGAGATGAGCGGGGCTTAGGTGGGAACGGCTGCGGTCCCCCACTGGCGGTGTGGAGTACCTGTTGCGATGGGTACTCTGGCAGAGCTACACACTTTAGTGTGTAGTCAGTGATGAGGAGTTGATTATGGAGTTTGGGTTGATGTGAGGTTGAGCTGTTTTGTTACTTGTCTTATTGTGCTTGTATTGTGTGATTAGTACTGACCCCGTTTATTATTTTAAAAACTATGGTGATCCATTCGGGGATGGTGAGCAGTTGTTGAGCAGGTTTGACTAGAGGCTTTTGGGCTAGCTGGGATGTGTCACCACGAGCTGATTAGAGTCTTCCGCTGTCACGTTTTAGTTGTTTAAACATTTGGTTTTTGAGAACATGTATTGTACCTTTTGTCAGTTTGGATTTGGAATTGTAATCACTTTAAACAGTTTGGCTAGTTAAATTATGTTTCTTTATTGTCATTTGATTATCATTTCCTCGGGAAACCGAGATGGTGACGTTCTTATACCTGGGTGGTCCTGGTAAGGCACTCGGAGTATGGGGTGTCACATCGGCACTCGGTCGAGTGACGTTGTTCAAAACACGGGATTTAACTCTTTATTCCCTAACCCTAAAATCATTTCTATCTTTCTCCTTATCTCTCCAAACTCTCCCCCTTCTCTCTAAACCCTCATAAACACCTACTACTTAGGATTCAAGCTTGGATTAGAGGATTTTCCACCTTCATCTTCATCTCCTTCATCTAGTAAGTAAAGATCTACCCTTTTCTAGTCTTTTAAACCCTAACTTTTGGGGGAATTCGTTATGGGTAATTAATTAGTAAGTAGTATGTGTAATAGGGGTAATAATAAGGGGCTTTGTAGTGTATATTAGTATAGGATGTATTGTGATAGTTATTACATAATTTGTACAGGATGAGACGGTTTCGGTCCGGATCCGAGTAGCTTGAGGAGATTGTTAAAAGGTAGGTTAATTCTACTCGGCTTCAATAATGTGGTGTTATTTATGTTGATGTTCTGATTAGTCTCACATAATTAGGCATTTGCATTATAACATGTTTAGTGGTTAAATTACATCATTAAGAGGATGATTATGATATGTTTGGTAATTGGGTTGTATTTCATGTATTGGTTATTATTGTGTATATGAAATATGTGTTGTTGTTTAGGAGACGTAAGACAGTTGGGAGACCGTTTTACGCTTGAATCGCCTCTTGGAGCTTTCCACTCCAAGAGGGATGTGCACATTAATGGCTTGAGTCACGGAAGGACTCGTGTGGTTGAGACACGACGTCTGACAGGGGATCCAGTTGGCTTCCCGACCCGGTACGTCTGGGCGTGTCCCGGTACCTATTTGTGGTTGTTGGTATGCCTGGGCGTGTCCCGGTACCAGTGTGGTTGTCGGTATGTCTGGGCGTGTCCCGATACCGTGGTAGTGGAGGTTGGTTGATAGCGTGTCATTCATACTAGTAGTCATGTTGCATATTCACGCACTTGAGTCGTGTCACACTTTATTTGTTTATTGAAACTGACAATTGTGTGTTTGTGTAATTGTTACCTATTTCCGGGGTGGCCTGTGTCGATCCATATGATATTTTCGATCATATGGGGAGCAGATTATGTATAGGTTATTTGGGATAGCATGTGGGAGGCGGGACGAGCTTGATGAGTCATGAGACGAGTATAGTTGGTTAGATGAGCATAGTGGTCATGAGTTGTATTTTATTCATTAGTTTATATTTATAATAACTAAACTTGTTATTTATTTAATAAACTTTCTTAGTTGTAATTCTGATTTTACTACCTCGGAAAACCGAGACGGTAACATTTCCTAATTACCTTGGCCGGGTAAGAGAGGGTGTTACAATTAGGGTTTGGCGGTATGTTATTTTTTGGCAATATTCATACATGTGAGAACTTGGGTAAATATGACTAGTCTCATATTGTTGGATAGATTGCATTATATCATGTATATGAGGCATTGGTACAAAAGGGTGAGTTAATGATGAATTGAGCATTGTTATCTTGTCATAAATTGTGTTGTTTGAGAAACATACTACTTGTTTGTGATTGTCATTCTATGTGGTGTTGTTTGTTGGAGAACATGTTGGTATTTGGCGTTGGTTGTGATACACGGTTGTTGAGAAGATGTACGACGATTAGGAGACCGTCTTACTCTTGAGTCGCCTCTTGGAGCTTCCCACTCCAAGAGGGATATGCACATTAAGGACTTGAGTTTGGAGGGACTCGTGTGGTTGAGACACGATGTCTTGCAGGGGATCTAAGTCGCTCTCAGGCCCGGTACCACGAACGTGTTCCGAGTACCTAGTTGTGTGATGCGGTGTCGTGGGCGTGTCCCTGACATCGGTCTGTTGGAGGTGGAGCCATGAGTTGTTGTGTATCATTGTTTTTGACGTACATTTGCATAATCATGTAAGTTATCATAGTAGCATGACATTTATGAACACTTGTCTTGTTAAGACTAACCTTGTATTTTAAAATGTCTGTTGTGAACCATATGGTGATTTCCGCTCATATGGGGAGCAGTGTTTGACAGGTAGGACTTGCATATATTAACTCGGAGGCTTTGGGGAGCGGTCTTCACTTTTCGCGAGTCATCACTTTTGTTATTCTAACTTTTTGACATTTAAACTCCTTTTATTCATGATGGTTTGTATTATTGGGGTGGCCTTGTACACCCCTTAACTTGTGGTAACTTGATTCGACTTAGCTACTTATCATCTTATGTTATGTACTTAAACTACTTGCCTTAAATTGCTTTATATTCGTTTGTTCGCACTACAAACTTGGGAAACCAAGTCTTGTGGCATCCTCATGGGTTGGGGTTGCCTTGAGGAAAGATCCCGACTTATGGGGGTGTTACAACAACTAACACTCAACACCAACCACACAATCGTGATCCAAACCGGCAAGCAATAGGTCGCCGACAGCCGGCAAGTCATACCTGCCACCGGCAAGCCGATCCACTCCCACACAAGACTGTTTATTCCTTTTCTTCTACCCTTTAAAATTATTACTTACCTCCATAATCACCACATAAAACACCACAAAATCCATCCTTGAAACTTGAAAACTCTTTCCCCTCCCTTCAAGACACCAGATCTTATCGTTCAAGGGTGGTGACGTGGGTTTAAAACGCATCGCCGGCGAGGAAGAAGAAAGAGATACGTCGCCGTCAAGAGGGCGTCAGAGTGGCGTCATTAGTGGTGATGGAGGGATTGGATGGTGTCGTTGACTGTGGTGGCTGTGGGGGTCGCTCGTGGTGGTGTGGTGGTAGTGGTGGTGGAAGAGGGGATAAGTGAGATTAGGTTTGAAGATGTAAAGGAAGAAGATGAAAATTAAGGATTAAAATATGTGTTACGAGTAAAAGCAACAAGTAATGAAGTGTTTAAAGATGTAAACTAACGGCCTTATGACAGAAAGTATTCTAAGGGTATTTTAGGAAAAAAAAGGTAAATACAGGGGTACTATATGTAAAACTTAAGCTCAGAGCTACCATATGTAATTGATAAGTGCATATTTTATACGTTTTAACCCCCTATATTAGCTTGATTTTACATGTCTTTAGCACTTATCTTAAGTGTTTTATAGCTAATATTTGCATTCTAGTTGTTTTGGATACTTTGACATATTTTGTAGGGAATAAGCTTTTTGGAGCTAAAATAACTACAAAGTACTAGAAATTGCAAGCTAAGAAGAAAGAAGACCAAATGGACTAAGGATTGGATGTTGCATGGACTTTGTGCCTCAAGTTGTATGGATTTTTGCATGAGAATTTGTTGGATCAATTAGCAAAATACAAATGAGATCAAACATCCAAGTCAAGCCCAAATTGCAAGTCAAAAGTCAAGGGGAAAGCATGGGATTCCAAAAGATCTTAAGATGCCAAATGCAAGCATTAACCGGGTGATTAATCGCACATTTAATCACCCACATAGGATTCTTTAAGGAATTAAGAGAGGAATTAAGGCAAATAACCGAGGAACACACGACCCCGATCGGGGTTGCATGCCCTTTTGTTTCTTACGTTTCCTTCTCCTCTCCTATAAATAGGAGAGGTATTCCTAGGTTTTGGATATCTCATTTTACGTCCAAGTTTACTACAATAAGCCTCAAGCATTATAAGTTTTCTCTCATTAGTTTTCATTTTAATTTATAAGTTGTTAAGCATTCCTTAGTTAATCTTTCAACATTTTGTACTTCAAGATATTCTCGAGCAATTGATATTCAAGCTTTTGGTTATTTGTTATTTGTTCTTCCATATAAGTTCTCCTTTATAAGGTATTTCTAATTCCAAGTTTACAATTTACATTATTGCTTTAGTTACCACATAGTTATTATAATCAAGTATCTCATATTTACTTTAGCTTTGTTCTTTTCGTATGTTATATCACCTAATTAATATAATTCATATAACCATGTTCAATATTTCTTATAATTTAGTTTGCATTTTACATTTTAGTATGAGTAGCTAAATTTCCTAGTCTAAAGGCTAGGGGAGCCATGCAAAATCAAATATATAACATGTTTAAATAAGTTCATAATAATATTGTTCAATTGTTTCCATCACATGTTTGCTTTGTTACGCTTAATCTTTGATTATCAGCCGTAGTCGTAGATTAAATTTGTTCATTCGTTCTAAAGTCGAGAGGCACGGAATTGAATTAGACTAAGCATGTGTGGTAGGACGACCTAGTCATGGACGAGAGTTTTTCTAGGACGCGGTCTATGGTTGATACTAATGCCGTAAGGTGGGTATCTTTAAGCCTAAACAATTGACAAAATTATTAGTATCGAGTTTAACATGTTCATATGTTTACCTTTGCATGAGTGACCCGAACCCTTTAGACTATATCTTATCATATTGTTTACATTGCATTTTTATTAATCACCAACCAAACAAACCAAACCCAAATCGTAATCGACCTTGATAAAAATCTACCCATAGCAATTCACGACGCAATTCCCGTTTCCTTGTGTTCGACCCCTATTACTACATTAATTTGTGTCTAGGGAAATTATCTTTGCATAGGTACGCGATAAACCTATCAAATTTGGCGCCGTTTCCGGGGAAACGGTTTTATTGCTTTTTGAATTGTCGATTTTTATCTTGTTTCCTTTGTCTTGGGGAACACTTGTTCCTTGAGACCGATACTTATCACTTCTCTAGAAATTGTTGTCTTATGCCCAGGTCCTCTCGTAGTGGAGAATTGCTTTCACCGGATTCCGATCCCGAGAAAACATTTAGGAGAAGACGACGTTTTTGGAAGGAAGTGAAAGAAGGCACTTCACCCGTACAAGTTGAAAGTGCTAGAAAGTCTTACTTAGACGATCTAGAGGTTCTTGAAGAGGAGGAGGTTTCTTATTCATCAACTACACCACCACCACCATCTACTACCAAAAAGATGGTGAAACTTTCCGATCACTCAAAGCCCACCGCGGCCATGCTTCCGGCCGGAATCACAACCACTCAAATCACCGCGCCGGACTTCGAGATCAAACCGGCTTTCATTAGCCTTGTGGAGAGGAAGCAATTTGGGGGAAGTCCTTTGGAGGATCCCAATTTGCATGTGCAAAACTTTTGTGACTATTGCTCCATGATCCGTCAAACGGGCGTCACCCAAGCCCAAATAAGGGAAATACTTTTCCCTTTCTCTTTGAAGGACAAGGCCAAGCTTTGGATCAATAGCCTTGACCGCACCGCCATGGGAATCACCAATTGGGAGACTTTGGCTCTTGCTTTCTATCAAAAGTTTTTTCCACCGGAGAAAACTCAAACTTTGAGGAGCCAAATCACCGGATTCCGTCAACAAGCTCTTGAGAGCTTATATGAGGCTTGGGAGAGGTACAAAGAGCTTCAAAGGCAATGCCCACATAATGGGCTAGATGATTGGTTTCTAGCAATAACATTCTACAATGGATGTTGTGCCGAGTCCCGAAGGATTCTTGATTCCACCAACAATGGGCGGTTTGATCAAATTGACACCGACCTTGCTCATGCCACGATCGAATCTATGGCGGTCCATGATGCCCAATATGTCAATTCCCGAGTTGTGCCATCCAAAGGTAAAGAAGAATCCTCTAACAACTCCGTTTTTCTAGCTCAAATTGCTTTGCTCCAACAACAATTGGCGGAAAGGGATGCTAGAGATTCCGTTCAACAAGTCAATGCTATGTCCTCAACAAGCCAAATTGTTGTATGTGAAGGTTGCGGAGGTGCGGGTCATTATGCCTCTTATTGCCAACCTCCCATTGAAGAGGTAAATGCCTTTCTAGCTTTAAGACAAAATGCACAAAATGCTTATCCACCGGGTACATTCTCAAACACATATAACCCAAATTCAAGATTTCACCCAAATATGTCTTATAGAAGCAACAATGTGCTAAATCCTCAACCACAACCCCCACCACAGCAGAATGCCTATGTCCCTCAACAACAAAAATATATCTCTCCACCGGGTTATCAAAATCAACAAAGGCCCCCACAAAACAATTTCCAGCAAACTCAACCTCCACCACAAAATGCCCAACAAAATAACCAAGAGGGAGGTAAGCTTGAGGGCTTGATAATCCGTATGCAAAAGGAATTGTTGGCTCAAATCCAAAAGAATGAGCAAGCTCAAAATGCCGCAATCAAAATGTTGGAGCAACAAATGGCTCAATTGGCCTCATCTAGCTCTTCAAGGAAATCGGGTCAACTACCCCCTCAAGGTGAGCAAC
This sequence comes from Silene latifolia, assembly GCF_048544455.1. Classification (NCBI taxonomy): domain Eukaryota; kingdom Viridiplantae; phylum Streptophyta; class Magnoliopsida; order Caryophyllales; family Caryophyllaceae; genus Silene; species Silene latifolia. The sequence goes on from NC_133530.1 coordinate 54,899,623, forward strand.
CACATGCTACCCTTAATGCTATCTCCTTAAGAAGTGGTACGAAATATGATGGGCCATCCATGCCCAAAGATGATGAGGAGGTACTTGTTGAGTTGGAGGTCTCTCCAAATGATAAGGAAATTGAAGAACTACCCAAGAAAGTGGATGACCCACTTGTTGTTGTTAAGAAAGTCAAGGAAGTGGAGGATGCTCCTCCAAAGAAAGATGTTGAAACAAAGATTCCGGAAAAAGTCAAAGTGCCATTTCCTCATAGATTGGCAAAGCATCAATAGAATTCCCAATTCGGTAAATTCATGGAAGTTGTGAAGAATCTACAGGTAACCGTTCCTTTTACCGAATTAATCACTCAAATTCCATCTTACACTAAGTTCATGAAAGACATTTTAACTAAGAAGAGGACTTTTGATGAGGTTGAAACAATAGCTCTCACCGCCGAGGTGAGTGCTCTTTTGCAAAACAAGTCCCCTCCTAAGTTAAAAGATCTCGGTAGCTTTTCTATTCCATGCACAATTGGCACCTACCAAATTGATAAAGCTTTATGCGATTTAGGTGCTAGTGTGAGTGTAATACCTTACTCTATTTGTGCTAAGCTTAATATGAGAGTCTTAAAATGCACTAGTGTCACATTGCAAATAGCGGACCGTTCTATAAAACGCCCTTTGGGAGTTTTAGAGGATGTTCCCGTTAAGGTTGGTAAGTTTTTCATTCCGGTTGATTTTATTGTTCTTGACATGGCCGAAGATGCCCAAATCCCAATCATTTTGGGAAGACCATTTTTACACACCGCGGGTGCGTTGATTGATGTCAAGAACGGTAAAATTACATTGGAAGTGGGTGACGATAAGGTCACATATAATTTGAATAGTGCCATGAAGAGTCCTATGATAGAAGAGTCTTGTTATTCTATTGACATTTTGGATGTTGTTGACATTGTTATAGAAGACTCTACACCTCGATCTTTATCTAAAGATCCCTTGGAGGCACTCTTGCTTTTAGAATCATTTGCAGGTGATGATGAGATTGGAAATGAGGAAATTGATGCTTTGGAGCAAGAATTGGATGGAGAGGAGCTATCATTAGAGAAGAGCTCACACTTTATAGGCTTGGTTGCTACACCTCAAGATGTTGAGGTACAAAAACCCGAGCTTAAGCCCCTTCCTTCCAATTTGAGGTATGCTTTTCTCGATGATGAGGGGATGTGTCCGGTAATCGTTAGTGCTAAATTAGATGAGAGTCAATTGGCTAAATTTCTTCATATCTTAAGGTCTCACAAGAAAGCCATTGGTTATAAACTTGATGATTTAAAAGGCATAAGTCCTGAATTTTGCATGCACCGAATCAATCTTGAGGAAGATCATAAACCATGTGTCCAAGGTCAAAGACGACTAAATCCTAACATGCAAGAAGTGGTCAAAAAGAAAGTGCTTAAATTGTTAGATGCGGGAATTATCTATGCGATTTCCGATTCTAAATGGGTGAGTCCGGTCCAAGTGGTTCCTAAGAAAGGAGGAACCACCGTAGTCAAAAATGATAAAAATGAGTTAATTCCAACTAGAATTGTGACGGGTTGGAGAATGTGCATTGACTATAGGAGGCTAAATCTAGCCACTAAGAAAGACCACTACCCATTACCTTTTATTGACCAAATGTTGGAAAGGTTGGCATGTCACAAATACTTTTGTTACCTAGATGGTTATTCCGGGTTCTTTCAAATACCCATTCACCCGGATGACCAAGAGAAGACCACGTTTACATGTCCCTATGGTACATTTGCCTACCGTAGAATGCCTTTTGGTCTTTGTAATGCCCCCGCCACTTTCCAACGTTGCATGATAAGCATCTTTTCCGACTACATTGAGTCTATCATGGAGGTGTTTATGGATGATTTTAGTGTCTATGGTTCTTCTTTTGATGCTTGTTTGACTAACTTGTCCAAAGTTTTGAAGCGTTGTGAGGAAGTTGATTTGGTGTTGAATTGGGAAAAGTGCCACTTCATGGTGAATGAAGGAGTGGTGCTTGGTCATATTGTTTCGAAAAGAGGAATTGAAGTGGACCGTGCTAAGGTCCAAGTTATTGAGCAACTACCCCCACCGGTAAATGTGACGAGTGTAAGGAGTTTCTTAGGCCATGCGGGTTTCTACCGCCGTTTTATTAAAGATTTTTCTAAGATTTCCAAACCCCTTACGGAGCTTCTTTTAAAAGATGCTCCCTTTGTGTTTACTAACGATTGTATTGAGTCTTTTAATAGGATCAAGAAGGCTTTGATTTCTGCACCTATCATCCAATCACCGGATTGGAACTTGCCATTCGAGCTCATGTGCGATGCAAGTGACTATGCGGTAGGTGCCGTGCTAGGACAAAGAAAGGACAAGGTTCTCCATGCTATCTACTACGCTAGCAAAACCTTGGATGCGGCTCAAATCAATTATGCCACGACGGAGAAAGAGCTACTTGCCATTGTCTATGCCTTAGACAAATTCCGCTCTTACTTGATTGGTTCCAAAGTCATTGTTCATACCGATCATGCCGCATTGAAGCATCTCCTAGCCAAACAAGAAGCTAAGCCAAGGTTGATAAGATGGATCTTGCTTTTGCAAGAATTTGATCTTGAGATTAAAGACAAGAAGGGGGCTGAAAATGTTGTTGCCGATCACTTATCCCGTTTGATGTTCACGGATGGAGGTATTGAGTTACCTATTGATGATTCCTTCGCCGACGATGTTCTAATGATGTTGGAAGCCAATACTCCTTGGTATGCCGACATAGCCAACTACCTAGTTGGAAGAGAGTTGCCACCCAACCTTTCATATCAACAAAGGAAGAAGTTCTTACATGATGCCAAGTTCTTCCTATGGGATGATCCACATTTGTTCAAACATTGCTCCGATGGGCTATTCCGGAGATGTATCCCACAATGGGATGTGAAAGGGGTGCTAGAAGGATGCCATTCTTCTCCTTATGGTGGTCATCATGGACCATCCAAGACCATTGCAAAGGTGTTGCAATCCGGCTTCTATTAGCCAACTATGTTCCAAGATGCCAAAAATTTCGTGATGGCTTGTGATGCTTACCAAAGGACGGGTTCCATATCAAGAAGACACGAGATGCCTCTAAATGGAATATTGGAAGTAGAGGTGTTCGATGTTTGGGGCATAGATTATCAAGGACCGTTTCCTTCCTCAAAAGGGAATCGGTATATTTTGGTTGCCATTGATTATGTCTCTAAATGGGTAGAGGCAATTGCTACTCCTACCAATGATGCTCGCAACGTGATTAAATTGTTCAAGAAGATCATTTTCCCGAGGTTCGGTGTTCCAAGAGCAATCATTAGTGATCGTGGTACTCACTTTGGTGAGAAACAACTTGATGCTTTGTTGGAAAAATATGGAGTCTATCATAGAAGAGGCTTGGCTTATCATCCACAAACTAGTGGCCAAGTAGAGGTTTCCAACCGTGAGATCAAGTCCATACTTGAGAAAGTTGTTGCCAAATCACGAAAGGATTGGAGTATGAAGCTCGATGATACCTTATGGGCCTACCGTACCGCGTTTAAGACACCTATTGGTACCTCACCGTATAGGTTGGTCTATGGAAAGGCGTGCCATCTTCCCGTTGAGATGGAACAAAAGGCTTTTTGGGCAATTAAGGAGCTTAACATGGACCCGAAGTTGAGTGGAGAGAAGCGGTTGTTGCAACTCAATGAACTCGATGAATTCCGCTTGCAAGCTTATGAGAGCTCCCGTCTCTACAAGGAGAAAACAAAGAGATGGCATGACAAGAAGATCTTGAACAAGGAATTTCAAATTGGTAATAAGGTCTTGCTATTCAATTCCCGATATAAGCTATTTCCGGGAAAGTTACGATCACGGTGGACCGGTCCATATACCGTCACAAATGTCAACAAGTTCGGTTCCGTTGAAGTGATGACCACCAAGGGCAAAAAATTCAAGGCAAACGTTCATCGTTTGAAGCTCTACCATGAGAATGTGACCGTTGGTGTGATAGAGGAAATGACCGTTCAACCTCTACCAAAGAAAACTTAAACCGACTCAAGCTTTTTCGTCGTGCGGGACGTTAAACCAGCGCTTCTTGGGAGGCAACCCAAGCTTTTTATTGCTTTTGTTCATTTTCATTTTTAATTTTATGCAATTTATTGTTTTTCGTAGATTAGTAATAAAATACTCGACTTAACGATATTTCTTTTGTGATTTCTAGGTGAAAATGAAGAAAAGAGAAATTGGAGTGCACTTGACACGCAACCCCATGCAAAAACCCCGTTCAGGGACGTGGTTTTCGAAAAAAAAGATAACAATTCACGTCCATAAACGAGGAAGTCAAAAAGCGGATTTGCAGTCAACCCCGATCGGGGTTGGTGGCCCCGATCGGGGTCGTGGTTCTGTAGCTTCTTGGCGTTATTTGACGGGTATGTAAAAAAAAAGCTTTTTCTATCATTCTCATTCATACCCGACGGTACTCCTTCTTCCCTTTCTCCATCATTTTCTTCATTTTTCTACCTAAAATCACAAGGAAACTTCAAGTTCTTCATTAATTTGCAAGCTTTATTCATCCATTAACATCAAATTGGTAAGATCTCTTCTCTTTTCTCTTTAAATTCATCTATTGCAATCAATTAATTGGATTATGCAAATCCTAAATCAATTTGGGGGAATTCGATTTTGTGCTTTTTGGTACTAGAAATTGGTTGTAGAATGTTTATTACATGTTTGTAGTGTGAATTAGTTCACTAATTCATACTATTATGCCTATTAGGATGAATTTTGGTTTGCCTTAAGATGAATTTTGTCTTAAAATTTCAGAAATATGGCACCAAGAAAAGCTCCTTCACAAGGTGCTTCTAAGAGAAGGAGAGGTGAGGCGGAGCCTTCAAATGCAGCGGCGGATGTCCAAATGGAGGAAGTCCCACAATGGCATGACCCGGAATATCCAAATGTGATCTTCAATTCACTAGCTCAATACAACAATTGGGTTATGTTGAGAAGCAAAGGTATGGAACCAACGAAATTCATTAACCAAGCATCTTTAAACAATATTGGAATAGAGAAAAATGTTAAAGCTTTGTTTAAAAATCTTGGCATGAAATCTTGTTATACCATGAATTATAAGACCTTCCCCGAACTCACCCTTGAGTTCTTGAGCTCTTTCGAGTTCCATAGGTCTAGGAAACCCGGTTTTATTGTTTTTGTTACCTTTCGCTTATTTAATGAAGATCATAAGTTGGACTTAGCGGATTTCACCGCTATCTTTGATTTGCCTCACAAAGACTTACCGACCGAATCACCCGATGATTATAACCCCATTTTAACTTGGGATGCCATTTCTCACTTGACTTTTCCGGGTTGGGATCATACACCACATCAATTTATTCATTATCCCGACATAAGGATTTGGCAAAGGTTTATGGGATGGACCTTTTTTGGGAGAAATGAACCTCACTCGGTGAGGAAGATTGAGTTAGAAATCTTGGGTGCTTTCTTGAATGTTAATGGTGATGAGAAGTGGGGAATCAATATCTCCTACCACTTATCGGTCCACTTGACCAAACAAACTAATACCAAGAATAGTTGCATTGTCTTAGGTGGTTTGGTCACTAAAATTGCTCACCATTTGTGTCGGTTTAACCAAGAGACTACCGGTTTGAGACCATTGCTTGAGTCTTGGTCTAAGGGAGTTGGTCTTGATTATGAATATTTTCTTTCTTGTAATTGGTTTAAAGATGCTCATCCCAACATGATTTGGAAGATAGGTAGGCAAGACTCCATTCGTCTACCCGAGGAAAAGAAAGAAATAAAGGCTTTGGTTCACACTAAGCCTCGTCGTGGAAGTGACCCCTTTGTTAGACCGACCTACCATTTGGCCCTTAGAGGTGAGTCAACTACCACCGTTGAGAGACGTGTGGGAGGTCAATCCTCCCAAGCACGTCACTCCACCTCTAGCATTGAGTCACCATCTAGCATAGAAATGATGAATATGATGCGGGAAATGAACTTAGGTGTTAATCAAATTCGTGATGACCAACGACTTGCATTACATCCTATTTATGATCATTTTGCTAGGCAAGGAGTTATCCAACCCTAGGGGCCACACCCTTCATTCTATACTTATCCTCCGGGTGGATTTCCTCCTCTATCTCCTATTCCCCCTTCCCCTCTTCACAATGATGCAGGTACATATGCTCAATATGAACCCGGCCCGGACTTTTGTGGTTCGGATTATGGGGTTGAGGCATTGCAAGGAGGCTATGGAGGATATGGTGGCTATGGTGGGATTAGTAGTTATGGTGATGGTCTTGGTAGTGGCCAAGATATTGGTGAGTATGTCACTCCTCTTCAAGGGGATGACTCAAGTGGAAGTGGCCAACAAGGAGAATCAAGTGGTAGTGGTAAGACGAAGAAGAAAGGGAGAAAAGGGTTCAATTTTTGGCCCTTTTCTTAGTTGATTGATGAAAAAATCCCCCGAATTCATGCTAGCTTGGGGGGGGGGGGGGGGGGGCTAGCAAGTTGAGTAAGTTTTTAATTGCTTTGCATATTAGTTTAGATCTTGCAACCCATTAAACATAACCTCTAGTCCTTCTTGGTTTGTGCTTTGAGCCATTTTTATGGTTTGATTGGGTGATTTGGATAGTTGGCACATTGAGGACAATGTGATGTTTAGCTTGGGGGGGGGGGGGGGGGATTGCATTTGCATATAGTGTAGTTTGCATGTAGTGTTGAAAATTTGAAAATTTTTGAGAGAAATTTTTGCTTTGTACTTGCTTGTTGCCTACTTTCCTCTTTGCTTATCCTAATAATAGCTTATTGCTAATGATTTATTCTTTAATGATGGGATATTAGCTACATAAGGATGTCTTGACATAGTAGGTGGGAGATGGAGAATGAACCGAATAGGCTTGATCTTGACTTTTGGCAAGTTACAAAATTGGTAAGGTAGAACCTCCTTTAAGGCCATTTCATCTTTATTTGGTCTCACTTAGGTGAGTGTAGGTGTCTCCTTATAATGTGTGTTACATCAAAACGCACAAGTATGGTTTTCATGTCATTTCTTGGTAAGCACGCATTCATTTGTTTTAGCATTTTGGAGCCATTCACATGATATTTTAGCCTTTTTGACCCTTTCACAAAATTTATCCTTAGCTACATCATTGAAATTGCCTACCCTTGTTGAGCTAGTAGCTTAGTTGGATAGTGTTTGGGTGCTCATTGGGATATGTTTTGTTGTTTGAAGTCATGTGAGCTTGGTCTTAATGCTCAAAAAAAAAAGAAAAAAAAAAGAAATGAAAAATTGGAAAATTGGAAAATGAAAGAAAATGAAAAAACGAAGAAAGAAAAAAATGAATGAATGAGAAAAAGCATGAGAAAAAAAAGAAGTATGCAAAAAAAAAAAGAAGAAGAAGAAGAAAAGATATGAGAAATTCTCAAGCATTATTTATATTATTTTGGAGAATTTTCTTACGGTTTGAATTGCAAAATTGGGTTAGAATTGGGATTGAGCATCCTTGCATTTTGGTAGTTGCTAGCTTGACTTAGCTCCACATTACCATAACTCTTTTGTTCCCCTTTTTCACCCATGTTTATTTGCCTTCTTCCTACCCATTTGGCTTCTTTATCATGCTTACAATTGATTGTCTTTGCTTGCTAGTTTTGACATGTTTACCATATTAGATTGCGGGCACATTGTTATAAGTTGAGGATAGTTGAGTGATCATTCACAAAAATTGTCCTTCCACATAAAAAAAAAGAGTTTGAGTGCGCCGTAAGAGTCCATAAGTCGAAAGATCATGCAAGAGTTTAAAGGTTCATTCAAAGTTTTCTATGCTACGCCGTCGTGTAAATCTCATCCATGTCTTGCTTTATTCCTTGCCCATGTTGTTTTGGGTTTTTAAATCATTATGCTTAGCTTGTTTGGATATTTCAATAGATGGGATTTGGTTTCTTGCTTGAGGACAAGCAAGGATTTAGCTTGGGGGAGTTTGATAAGTGCATATTTTATACGTTTTAACCCCCTATATTAGCTTGATTTTACATGTCTTTAGCACTTATCTTAAGTGTTTTATAGCTAATATTTGCATTTCTAGTTGTTTTGGATACTTTGACATATTTTGTAGGGAATAAGCTTTTTGGAGCTAAAATAACTACAAAGTACTAGAAATTGCAAGCTAAGAGGAAAGAAGACCAAATGGACTAAGGATTGGATGTTGCATGGACTTTGTGCCTCAAGTTGCATGGATTTTTGCATGAGAATTTGTTGGATCAATTAGCAAAATACAAATGAGATCAAACATCCAAGTCAAGCCCAAATTGCAAGTCAAAAGTCAAGGGGAAAGCATGGGATTCCAAAAGATCTTAAGATGCCAAATGCAAGCATTAACCGGGTGATTAATCGCACATTTAATCACCCACATAGGATTCTCCAAGGAATTAAGAGAGGAATTAAGGCAAATAACCGAGGAACACACGACCCCGATCGGGGTTGCATGCCCTTTGGTTTCTTACGTTTTCTTCTCCTCTTCTATAAATAGGAGAGGTATTCCTAGGTTTTGGATATCTCATTTTACGACCAAGTTTACTACAATAAGCCTCAAGCATTATAAGTTTTCTCTCATTAGTTTTCATTTTAATTTATAAGTTGTTAAGCATTCCTTAGTTAATCTTTCAACATTTTTTACTTCAAGATATTCTCGAGCAATTGATATTCAAGCTTTTGGTTATTTGTTATTTGTTCTTCCATATAAGTTCTCCTTTCTAAGGTATTTCTAATTCCAAGTTTACAATTTACATTATTGCTTTAGTTACCACATAGTTATTATAATCAAGTATCTCATATTTACTTTAGCTTTGTTCTTTTCGTATGTTATATCACCTAATTAATATAATTCATATAAACATGTTCAATATTTCTTATAATTTAGTTTGCATTTTACATTTTAGTATGAGTAGCTAAATTTCCTAGTCTAAAGGCTAGGGGAGCCATGCAAAATCAAATATATAACATGTTTAAATAAGTTTATAATAATATTGTTCAATTGTTTCCATCACATGTTTGCTTTGTTACGCTTAATATTTGATTATCGGCCGTAGTCGTAGATTAAATTTGTTCATTCGTTCTAAAGTCGAGAGACACGGAATTGAATTAGACTAAACATGTGTGGTAGGACGACCTAGTCATGGACGAGAGTTTTTCTAAGACCCGGTCTATGGTTGATACTAATGCCGTAAGGTGGGTATCTTTAAGCCTAAACAATTGACAAAATTATTAGTATCGAGTTTAACATGTTCATATGTTTACCTTTGCATGAGTGACCCGAACCCTTTAGACTATCTCTTATCATATTGTTTACATTGCATTTTTATTAATCACCAACCAAATAAACCAAACCCAAATCGTAATCGACCTTGATAAAAATCTACCCATAGCAATTCACGACGCAATTCCCGTTTCCTTGTGTTCGACCCCTATTACTACATTAATTTGTGTCTAGGGAAATTATCTTTGCATAGGTACGCGATAAACCTATCAGTAATCTGCCTTCCGTTTGATTGTTTTTACACTAATTGTTCTATAAGACTAATATTATCATAAGACAGGCCCAACTAAAGATAAAGCCAAACTCCACTCAACCATCTCTTTCACCTTCTCTATTATTTTCACTCTTTTTGCTGCTTCCCATAAAATCACGGGCAAACCAATGAACCCCCACCCCAAAGTCAGCCAAGAGGTTCAAAATGCATCATCCCAACTGTCAGGCTCGTCGTTAATGGCGATTGTATCCCGCGTTTTAATATTAAAACGCTAAGTTATCAAATTAAAAATCCTACTTCTAAGAATAGAGCAAACATCCTAAAACACTAAATTAGCAAACTAAATTTACTAGTCTTTAAACTTAAAATCATACTCATACTTTACAAAACAGTAATGCAAAAGGATAAACAAATAAGGATTGCATTCATTGCAATCTTATGAGATTTTGAAATTAAAAGTGGAAGTTTTGAAGTTCAGACAATCAATTATCAAACAAAAACTTTGGGCTAGTTAAATAAAACTTTGCTTGAGGATATAACAAGGTATAAATTGAGAATCAAAATTTAATTTAAAAATCCGTAATTTTCATCTTTAAACTCTTAGTTTTCAATTCAAAACCCACAATTTTCAACCAAAAACTCAAAGTTCTCAATTTTTAAAAAAAAACATGAATACGAACTTTCAAGTTCAACAAAATTCATTTTCAAAAGGTAAATATTTAGATTTTCACTTTTTAATCTTAAAAATTGTAATATAGAATTAAATTCTAAATCTACAAGTTGATGATCGGCATCACCGTGGTTGTCGGCTTTCCTCTTTTATACACTGTGAAGAGGAAGGAGATGAAGTACTATACTGCTCCGGTCGCCGGTCGGTAGTTGCAGGGGTGGTAGGACACTGGGATGGGAATCGTGAGTTCGTGGCTATGAGGTTTACAATTGGCAGCCAGTAGGTTTAGTTGTAGACGTATTGCTCCACGCGTGTGTTTTTATTCCCAAACTCAATAAAATTGGATTAATTTCTTCTATTGGGCCCGTCCTATACTATAAGACGGTCCTATAGGAGAGTTGTTGTTTTTTTGACCCAGAAGTGAAGAGCCGTTTTTATTTAAGTTTAGGCCCATAGCACGGTGAACCCTTGATATAAAAAAAAAAAAACCAATAAAAACCCTAAAATATCCACCATTAAAGCCGCCTCATCTACCTCTCTCTCCATTTCTCTCCTCTGCTCTCCTCCATTGTTGCACAGCACCCCAAGGTTTCTCTTCCCTCCCACAATCCTCAAATTCTAGGAGCCTGATTTCGTTATTTTTCTTGATTTTTTTAGTTGCATTTTACAGATGGCGGACGTTGCGGTGGAATCCGTTCAAGTGACGAGTGACGTTATGCAGTCCGATGTTAAGCTCTTCGGCAAATGGGATTTCGTTGATGTCGAGGTTTCCCATCTTTTCAATTTTCAACTTTCACCTTTATTTTATCTCATGCTTCTCTTCATTTTATATTTTGCGTTTTTTGTGTTACTCTGAAAATCTCTTGAAATGCGATTGATTAGTTGATACAATGTAGCACCATGTTTGAATTATTTTGTTCTTTCTATTAGATTCTATCCTTCTTATTTACGATCGCCTGGTATTTAAGTGAAATTAGAATGGAATATCTTACGACTTTGTCAAAGTGGTATAGACGAGTTTAAATTATGAACTTCGTCCATTGCTCTTCATACGAACATAATGTGAATGGCTTATTTGGTTTTGTTATAGTGATGGTGTTGAAGAGCAATTTGTTGCGTTTCTTTGTCGCAAAGATTTAACATTGTTGGCTGAGTGTTATGAATTATGTAGTAGGATACGAGTACTTTGTTATTTGTTTGGTATGTGCCCTTAAATTAAGGGCTAATTCTGTGATTTTTGTGCGTATGAGTGTATTGGTATGAATCATAGGTTATGTTTGACATTTGTAAGTGATAAACATTTCTTAGTTTGTGGGCATTACCGCCTACCTACAATATTTGGTATTACAATATCGGCCGAATAGATTTACCCACTTCCACATTTTAGCTTCAGTGATGGGATTTTATTATTTGCAATACTTGGAAATGTTTTTCGTCCATGGGAGGTTTATAAAGGATGGGTTTTTCGCCTTGTCATTTTAATAATCTATAGTTGAAGTTGATAAGAAAAGGTTAGAAAATGGTTCGCTGTATGTTTTCCTTTTTCTTCAAGTATTGATTTAGAAGAATTGCATGAAGTAGGCTATTAGGTTCCAAATATGCATCTTTAGTTCTATTCCTTTGAATTGAAACCACCGAAATTGAAGAACAAATCTTGAAGTGAACTGAAATTAAGTCCAAAAGAACAAGCTTACTGGCTTATGAATAAATATTGCAAATAGTGTGTGAGGATTGGTAGTTTGTGAACTCATACCTCCATTTTTGTGTACTGTGCACACTTTATTTGATCCTTACGTTATCAATCTAATTTTAATTGCTCAAAATCTTTTAATTCATTATGGTTAGGGTAATGCAATAATTGAGATATGAGCAGGAGATTTGGTGCTCTTGACCCTTGCTGTTTTTCTTTTTATTTTTGGGTTTGTGACACCTGTATTGTGTTTTTCTAGGTCAATGACATGGCTCTTGGTGATTACATTGGTGTCTCTGCCGTTAAGCATGCTACCTATGTACCTCACACTGCTGGGAGGTACCAGATGAAGCGCTTTAGGAAGGCTCAATGCCCCATTATTGAGCGACTTACCAACTCTCTCATGATGCACGGGCGTAACAATGGCAAAAAGCTAATGGCTGTGAGGATTATCAAGCATGCCATGGAAATCATCAACCTCTTGACTGAGCAAAATCCTATTCAAATCATTGTGGATGCCATTGTTAACAGGTATAAAATAAGTATCTGTGTGACTTGTTTTTTTTTTTTTTATTATCTTACCAAATTCTCGTGTTTTTTATTTAGCATCAGTCTACCTGAGCTCTCTTTAACCTATTTATATTCTAAAGCCTTTATTTATTTGTATGGTAAAGTGGTCCAAGGGAAGATGCAACCAGGATTGGGTCTGCCGGTGTTGTAAGGCGTCAAGCTGTCGATATTTCTCCATTGAGGAGGGTCAACCAAGCCATATATCTTCTCACAACTGGCGCCCGTGAAAGTGCTTTCAGGAACATCAAGACCATTGCCGAGTGTCTTGCTGATGAACTTATTAATGCTGCAAAGGGATCATCCAACAGGTATATTTTCACTTTTTCTGTCATTCATCAACTGGTATGTTTGTATTATTGTGATGAAAACATGCTTCTTACTGCTTGTAGTTGGTAAAAGTTTTTATCCCATTTCATAGGTTGATACTATTTACAATTTGACTGTACTGAACTGACCTTTAGAGTAACTTGTTTCGAAGCCCCTAAGTGGACCTTGTCCTGATCCAACCATAGTTGGAACATGGCCTGATCTAACTAATGTGTGTTTATCTATATCTATTTATAACTAAAAGCATAACTTCAATTACCACTAGCTCATGGACCTGACTGATATCCGATTGACTTGAAGTTGCTTGTATGCGCTTGGATCCAAAAATGATCCGATTATACCTGATTGAATTGAAGATGCTTGTAAGCCAATGTACCCCGCAAACTAAAGTGCATTATGTACTATGTCAACTTTTTGAAATTCGTCTTTTCATGTTTGCTATGGGGCACTCTATTTATAATATGGTTGGTTTTCATTTCAGTTATGCTATCAAAAAGAAGGATGAGATTGAAAGAGTGGCCAAGGCTAATCGTTAAGTCCATGAGCACGGAGTGTTCAGTTTTGCAACAGTGATGTTCTTTACCAAGAGCCAGATCATAGATTTCTGCTTATTTTACTTTTAATTTTGGATGTGAGATTTGTCACTTGATGATAGTTTTTATGTGACGTGGTCAGCTCTTTTGGATCTTGAATTTTGATAGGTAAATCTTTTTATGGAATAACATTTTTGGAACGAAGCTGGGTTAGAAATTAGAATCCTTTCATATTCTCTTTAAATTTTAGGGTATACTTTTTAATTGATTGATTTTGTCAGTAGGTCTCATGAGAGACCGTCTTCCACTAATTTAGTGGGAGACATAATAGGGATTTTTTTTTTTTTTTTTCAGTGGGTCTCTCACCCCATCATGTGAGGTTTCTCAATAATGCTATTGAGAGATCGTATGTCCGGAGTTTTTGTGTTTTTTAAATTATTTGATTACTACAAGAAATTGCCCGTTAGATCACTCCTTTGTCATAATTCCTCGCTAGACAGCCATCCATAGATTCCCTACCCTGCCATCTATCCTCATCACCATGAAACCACAATTGCATTCGACCTACCTTAGCCAACTGCCCACACCATCCACTCAAACATACTCATCAACCTCGAGACTACCAAAGCGCCACGTTCAACCTACCACCACTATTAACCACCAGATCAAAACGTGAGTCATGACTAGATCTAAGGGGGAGAAGTGAGGTTGACGAAGGAGGTGGTGGTTGACCGATGTAGACGACTTATGGGTGAACTTGGCGTATGTGGGTGGTGTTGGCTATGGGCGGTTGGCTATCGGTTGTTACCTAAGGTGGTTAGTTGGTTTCAGAACTAAAGGAAGGAGAATATATCTTTTTTTCTCTCTTTGGGCTAACTTATGAGCCATTTTATTGTATTTTCTAGGAATAAAACAAAATGAAATACAATGGAACATAAAACATAAATTAAGGATGTCTGTCACCGGGACTCTAGTCTTCAACCCAATCTTTGAATTGTCCATGATTTGAACTAGCACTTGTAAGCAGTTAGAGAAGATACTAATATGGTAGATATTTCTTTCTAACGCCCATTTAAGGGCTTCTAAGATAGTTGCAATTTCCGCTTGATCCGCTGAGAGAGAAGAGTCCACCTTTGGTACATAAATAGGAGTCATTATTCCCATATTTGACGTATTATCCAAGTCCGGTACTTTTACCATCCTTCCAAGCACGTCCACATGGATGATAGTTTGGGTACGATTATAGTTGACACCAATAAGCTTACACTTGTATCTTTTTCTAAGATTTAAAAGGTCGTAATCTAGATCATCGTGTGAGACTATGCTAGTAAAAGACTTTGATAGATTGTTGTTGGTCGTGATGACTTTAGATAGAGAGTCTTCATAAATGCCGATGGCACCTTTCAACGAAAATGAATGCTCCCCGAAAGCAACTTTATTCCTAGCACGCAAAATAGTCCACAACGTACAAAAGAACAAAATGATTACCTCATTAGGATCACTCATTTTTAGCATGAAAGAAAGCCAATTGATAATCCAGTCTTGTAGGCTTAGATCATGTCTTTTCTTAGAATTAATACCCAAGTGACTACCCCTACATATTCTTGTAGCAAAGGTACAATCTCTGAATAAGTGCTTCAACGTTTCTACCTCCATAAGATCACAAAGAAAACATGCACAAACATGCACCATCCAAGCTCCTTTTTTGAAATTCTTTTCCAACAGCTATGGAATTAGTAAGAATTTTCCAAAGGAGGGTAATCCAAACCTTTGGACCAGGCAAGTGCCACAAATGTTTTTTCATGAAACTTCTGCAAGAGGGGGAGATCCCTGAGAGATCTTTGGCCAAGGCCATACGATTCCAGTACGACAACCAAGCTTCATAGTAGCCTCGTTTAACCGAGTAGTTGTTTGGGCTAAAATCCGCATCTTAGCCTACTAAGAGTCAAGCCCATCTGGTTCAGCTTGGGGAGTTGGGCCATGGAGGTATGTTGGTCAGGGGAAGCCCAAAGGCAAGAGGAATTCATCATCTAGAAGAATTGGGCCAAGCAAGTGAGCAATAGAAGAAAGGCCCGAGTCTCACGTTTGGAAAGCTCTCAGGGAGATCAAGGAAAATAGAGAGAGATCAAGGAGAATAGAGGGAGACGGCCGGTTATGGAAAGAGTTGTGGTAGGAGTGATATTCCTTACCATAAACGAGGTAGGGCATATCTAGGGTTCTTACCCTATAAATAGCAAGAGAAGCAATCAAGGAAGGATATTGAAGATCTCACGAACAATACATTGTGCTAGCTAGATTTACATTCCGTCTCCATTGTACTCATTCTCCTATTAACAAGCTAGTGCAATACTTGGAAGGTACCGTCCCTTCCCGCGGTCGTTTTCCACATTGGGTTTTCCGCGTCACCAAATCTTACGTGTCAATCCTTATTTACGCCTTTAATCCTTTTATTTAGCACTAAACGCAATCATACAGTCAACACGCAACGAGTAAGACCGCATTGACCTCAGACAACCTAATCCGGTAAAAATTACCAAAACAGTTTGGCGCCCACCGTGGGGCATTGTGGTCGTCAATCATTGATTACTCAGACATATAATGGACAAACAAACATCAGGAGCCGTGTCAGGGCGGTCAGCCGTCGATACCACCCAATCCAATTCAGAATCCAGCATCAGCGGCACAAACTCAGGCCCCCGGACACACCCCAAGAACCACCTCCACGACAAAAGTCACTCTACCTCCCAAAACCCCTGCTGTGGCGGCCCAAACTAGATCGGACAGGAGTACAGTAAGTTCAGGTCTCACTCCACCACCTAGCCCGACGCAAACCCTGCTTAGTGGCATGGAGAACCTCCAGAAAGTAATGGAAGATATGCGAGAAAAACAGAGGAAGGCAGAAGCTGAAGCAAAGAAAAGGGACAGGGAACTCTGGGCACAAATAGACTTTCTGAAGCAGCAGACCAGCACTCCAGTCAGCACGGGGAATGACGGTCGGGCTCCAGTAGTAGATCTCACACAGAGGGCATTAGGCAGCAGGAGCCAGCTTCGTCAGATACCAGCCGAGCTGGTAACGAGACTAGATCTGACGGTAGTGTCAACAGGAGAAAGAATAACCCCACAAGGGTTAGGGTATCTCACACCAGACAGCTGGCAGCCAGCCAGCCACATGGAAGTACAACCAGGTAACTCCTTAGTTGATAATTTCGTGGTAACTGACCAGATACTTGGTGCGGGATTCGCAGGTAACCCGCAGGTAAGCTGGCATCAAGGAACACTCGTGACCTTAACACCATTAGCTACCACGCCACACCGGGGCCTTCAAGAGATCAGGACAGCAAGCAATACTCCAAGCCAGCAGGTAGCAGACAGACGAGACCAAGACTCTGGAAGCCTGAACAACCAGCAATACTTTGAGCTGAGGGAGATGCTGAGTAGGGTCCCAGAATTGCCACCTCCACTCGAAAAGGCGGCACCCGACAGTTATGTTGACTCCCCATTCGTGGATGCCATATCCGTTATTGCCATGCCAAAAGGATTCACAAATCCAAACATGCCTCTCTTTGATGGCACTACAGATCCCTTTGACCATATGAGCCAGTACAAGCAGAAGATGATGAAAGTGACGACAGTAGGACAAGTGAAAAAATCTTGTATGTGCAAGGGGTTTGGATCCACATTGACGGGGTCAGCACTCCGGTGGTTCGTAGGCTTGCCTAACAGGTCGATATCCACGTTTGCCGACCTGGTAAATGAATTCACTCAGCAATTTGCAAGCAGCTGGAAGCCGCAGAAGCATGCAGGAGACTTGTACAGAATCGTCCAGGGAGCTGGCGAAACCATTGGAGAATACAACACCAGATTCAACAATGAAAAGGTGGCAGTGCGAGAGTGTGACGTATCGACAGCAGTAGAAGCCTTCAGAAGAGGCCTACATCATGAATCTGACCTATACAAGCAGCTAACTATACGTCCTTGTCATAGTTTCGAGGCAGTACAAGAGAAAGAAACAGTTGCAATCAGGTTGGAAGAGGACACCCTAGACAGAGCCAGCATACCAAGTACGCCAAGCGTATCAAGCACATCAGCCATGGAAAAATCAAGCAGGAAGCAGTCAACTAGCAAGACGGATAAAAGGTACAGGCCATATGGGAGAGGAGTCAACATGGTCGACAACAGAGAGGAAAATCAGCAACTCCCCACACTGGCAGAATACGGATTCACAACTGGCGTCAGAGGAATCCTAAAAGCACTCAGAGAGATGGGAGACAGGGTAAGATGGCCCAGGCCACCAGTAGAAGAACATGCATGGCGAAAAGACGACAAGAAGAAGTGCGAGTTTCATCGTGACATCGGGCATAACACAAAGACTGCTACACACTGCGCAGGGAGATCGGGCGCCTGTACGAACAGGGAGATCTGAGCCACCTATTATCACGTTGGGGCAAGCAGCAGGATAAGGTAGGCTCCACAAAACCTGCAACTCCACCCAAATGCACCAAAATAATAAACGTGATAATAGGCGGCTCAGACATAAGCGGATTAACATATTCAGCAGCCAAAAGGCGTGCTACTGAGACCAAAGGAGATAGGCCAGAGATTTCTTGCAGAATTTCTCATACTGATCTGCCTGCGGTTGCTTTTGACGAAGGAGATGTATGTGACGAGAAGGAGCACCACGACGCCCTCATCATAACCCTGTCAATGGCCAACTGCACAGTCAGAAAGGTCCTGGTAGATACCGGTAACTCGGTCAACCTGATCATGTTGAAGACCATAGAAAACATGGGATTCAGCGAGAAGGACTTGCAGAAGAAGACTATTCCGCCGGTAGGGTTGAGTTAGGAGACAGCCAGCTCGTTGGGTGAGATAGTAATCCCAACCTACGTGAGGGGAATCAACAAGCAGGTTAGGTACTTAGTCATAGATGGACCCTCTACCTACAACGTCATTCTAGGAAGACCGTGGTTGCACCTAATGAAGGCATTTCCCTCAACGTATCATCAATGCATAAAATTCCCCACACCATGGGGAGTAGAAACAATACGAGGAGACCAGGAGGAAGCTGGAGGTTGCTACAAGAAAGCTTTAAAGTGTACAACCAGCCCCCCAGCATAGCAATCACAGAAGCAGCCTGTCCATAGGACGAATACATCGAACCTCCAGCCGAAGACTTAGACCAAATCAACCTGGACAAGCTGCACTCTGAAAGGACCGTGCTAATAGGAGCCGGGTGCACAGGAGACCTCAGGCAACACCTAATCGAATTTTTGAAGCATAATATGGACTGCTTTGCATGGTCACATGGCGACATGATAGGGATAGACCCGTCCATCATAACACATAAACTCAGTGTGGACCCAAAGTGCAAACCCATCCAGCAGAGACGAAGGAAGTTCGCAGCGGAGAGAAATAAGGTAATCAACCAGGAGGTAGACAGCCTGCTGGAAGCAAACAAAATAAGATAGGTGAAGTACCCAGAGTGGCTTTCAAACGTAGTAGTGGTACCTAAGAAGAATGGAAAATGGAGAGTGTGCGTGGACTTCACGGACCTCAACAAGGCATGTCCCAAGGATCCCTTCCCGCTACCACACATTGACGTAATGGTGGACGCGACAGCTGGACATGAAATGTTGACATTCCTAGACGCCTGGAGTGGTTACAATCAAATCAAGATGGATCCAGCAGATCAAGAAAAGACAGCGTTCATGTCTGAAAGAGGAATATATTGTTACAATGTAATGCCATTCGACCTGAAGAACGCAGGATCCACATACCAGAGACTAGTCAACCGTATGTTCAAAGAGCAAATAGGAAGAACCATGGAGGTGTATATTGACGATATGGTGGTAAAATCAGAGAAAGCTATAGACGATATGCGACATCTAGCAGAAACGTTCAGCACCCTTAGAGAATACAAGATGAAGTTGAACCCGTCTAAATGCACCTTTGGAGTGTCCTCCGGCAAGTTCTTAGGTTACATTGTAACCCAGAGGGGGATAGAAGCCAGCATCGAGCAGATCAAGGCTGTATTACAGCTGAAGTCACCTGAAAAACCAAAGGACGTGCAGAGACTAGCTGGCAAGGTAGCGGCTTTGAGCAGATTTATCTCGAGGTCCTCGGACAAGTGCAGATTATTCTACGATATACTAAGGAAGAGCCAGAAGTTCGAGTGGACTGCAGACCACGAGCAGGCGTTCAGGGAGCTAAAGCATTACCTCAGCAACCCGCCATTGTTATCAAAGCCGGAGCCAGGAGAACCATTGTTCCTCTACTTACCTGTCACAGAGGTAGCAGTAAGCGCAGTTCTAGTCAGAGAGCAGGATAAGGAGCATAAGCCAGTCTATTACGTAAGCAAGTCTCTGCTGCCAGCAGAGACCAGGTACACATCTCTTGAAAAATTAGTACTGGCATTGGTAGTTGCATTTTATAAACTGCGTCCCTACTTCGAGTCCCATATCATACATGTCGTAACTAACTACCCATTAAAATCCATAATGAGGAAACCTGAGCTATCAGGCAGAATGTCAAAGTGGTCCGTACACCTTAGTGGATATGACATCAGCTACGACCCTAGGACAACAATCAAATCACAGGCACTGGCAGACATTGTGTCAGACTTCAGCCCGGCTATCCAGAATCTGGCAGACGAGGAGATTCTGACCCTTAAAGGGAGTAGGGAGTCAGAAATCTGGCAGATGCACATCGATGGAGCCTCCAACCAAAGGGGGGCAGGCGTAGGACTAATCCTGTGGTCACCGCAGGGAAAATCTGATAACAGAAGCAGTACGATGTGAATTTAAAGCGACTAATAATGAAACAAAATATGAAGCCTTAATACTAGGAATGCAGCTGGCCCTGGAGCTGGGAGTCAGGAACCTGCAAATATACAGTGACTCTTTGCTGATAGTTAACCATGTGAACGATGAATTCATAGCCAGGGATTCAAAGATGATCGCCTACTTGAAAGTGGCAAAGGAGCTGAAGCAGAAATTCAAAGATTGCAAACTCAAGCAGATCCCCAGGGACCAGAACGTGGAGGCAGATGCCCTAGCAACCCTGGGGGTAACATTCAAACCAACCGAGCTGTCAAATATCCCCATCGCGCACATGCTGGAGCCTTCAATCCAAAAATTAGAGGAAGCAGATAGAGGAGAACTGGAAGACCAGCAAGATGGGGCAGTAGTTCTGTCAACTACAGTTGGCCAGGCACCTGAGCAGCCCGACAATGGATCTGGTAGCCAAACGGCTGCCCAGACAGACGATCAACCAGCTGATCTAGCAGATGATTAGGATTGGCGGACGCCATACCTAGATTGGCTACAACACGACAAGCTGCCAGATGACGGGAAGGAGATAAGAGGTTTTAAAATAAAAGCCTCAATGTTCATACTAATTGATGACATACTTTTCAAGCAGTCAACAGCATGACCTTATCTATGATGTCTGGATAAACAAGAAGCACAGACAGTTTTGCACGCTCTCCACAGTGGCGAATGTGGAAACCATGGAGGGGGCAGGAGTCTGTCAAACAAAGCTCTCAGACAAAGTTACTTTTGGACAACAATGAGGGCAGACTCAGCAGAATATGCCCACAAGTGTGACGCCTGCCAGCGCTCAGCGCCAATGATCCAGCAGTCGGCAGAGCCCCTGCATCCCATTATTTCTCCCTGGCCATTCATGACATGAGGGATGGATATAGTGGGCCCTCTGTCTAGAGCCATAGGAAACAGAATATGGATGCTAGCAATGATAGATTACTTCTCCAAGTGGATAGAAGCAGAAGCATTCACAGAAGTAAAGGACAAGCAGGTCATTTCTTTCATTAAACGTAATATAATATGCAGGTTTGGTATCCCATCAAAAATCATATGTGACAACGGATCACAATTCATCTCAAACGATGCCGAGGGATACTGTGCCAGATGGAATATCACTCTGAAAAAATCAGCACCCAGGACTCCAAAGTCCAACGGGGAAGCTGAGTCCAGTAACAAAATCATCATGGACAACTTGAGGAGGAGGCTACATGAGTTAGGAGGAAAGTGGGCAGATGAATTGCCACTAGTGCTATGGTTAGACAGAACGACCCCAAAGACGGCAACAAGCCAAACACCCTTCAGCCCGGTGTTTGGCGCAGAAGCAGTCATTCCATCAGAAGTTCTGTTTCCAACTCACAGGTATGGATGTATGACAAGGGAACTGAACAATGCAGAGATGACCAGAAGCCTAGACACAATAGACGAGCTGCGAACAAGCGCAAAAATATGTCTGGCTGCCTACAAGCAGTCAGTCGCCAGAAGTTACAACAAGAATGTGAAAGTCAGGCTCCTGGAGGTAGGAGACCTAGTCCTCCGTGAAGTGTTTCAAAACACAAAGAATCGTAAGGCAGGCAAATTCGCCTATAAATGGGAAGGACCGTACCAGGTAGAAGGAGTTGTTGGCCATGGTGCGTACAGATTAATGACTATGGACGGTCATATCATACACAAACCATGGAACGTACTTCACCTGAAGAGGTATCACTTTTAATAATAAGTAGAAATTAGTGTACAGAGTAGTGTGTGAAGAAAAGCAAAAAAAAAAAAAAAAAAAAATCGGTAGTAGGCATACTACCAATTTTGTATCAGTTTCTTTTTTCTTTTTATTTCTTTCAAAATCCAAAAACTATTGGAGTTGTGTGGTCTGTAAGCTTCCTGGGACCACAATTGCTCTGGTACCCCATGAGACAGCATCAAGTACTTCACATCGCTCTGATAAATTTCTATTTTCAGGCTTCTCTAAATGCGTCTCTCTGAATTCTAATATCTATGGTACATTGAAAGGGTAACTGGCAGGACTGTCAACTGCAAATGTGGGGTGGCAAGGCACACGACACTCCAACATGCCTAACCTACATTTCTCCATTAGGAGCACCCTCACCAGGCGGCTAGTGGAACATACGAAAGGGAGCCTGACTAACAGCTGAAAGCTTATCCAGCTACCCCTGATACCACCCCATAGAAGTAGCTCGCAATAAACGTAATTAATCAGGGCCCCAACATGTATGCACATATATATGGAGCGCAGGGATCTCTGAGCTACCAGAATCCTGCAACGTTCCATCGGTCCTAGAATGACGATAAACTCGCCTAAGGTACGCCCCTGTTGGCTTTAAACATGATGAATACACCTTGCGTCATGAACAAGGTTAAGTAATCAAATTGCGGCATAAGCCTAAATCAGTCAGCAGACTGACACGGCAGCTAGCTGAGTCTAAATAAGCCCCTTCAGGCTGACACGACTGGTCTAAATCAGCCTTGAAGGTTGACACGGCCACCGCACCTATAATGCGGCTTAAGCCTAAATCGGTCAGCAGACTGACACGGCAGCTAGCTGAGTCTAAATCAGCCTCTTTAGGCTGACACGACTAGCCTAAATCAGCCAGCAGACTAACACGGCAAACCTTCTAAGCAAGATGTGTAAAATAAAATGCACAAGATATAATAAAACTTGTCAAACTTGGGCAAGGGGCATTTCAAAATATTGGCCTAAAATTATGGCCCCAAGTTCAACACTCCCACCACGGCAGGTAAACCAAAATCAAGAAAATGTTTTAAAATTTTACAAGTCTGCACCGCACAGGGTCAGACCGCCATCCAACAAGTTCACAAATAAAGAAAGGAAAAACTTTTAATTTTCGGTCACATTGATGACCATCACTTCGGGTACCTCCTCTGCCTCTCCCTGCTGACCACTTGTTTCAGGTACAGGACCAGCTTGCATGCCCTCAGCGACAGCGGCCTCTTGAGCTCCATCAGCTGCAACGGTCTCCTGAAACAACCCAGCATCCCCAACAGCAGCCTGTTCCGCCAGTGTAGGAGAGTTCACTTCGCCAACTTCAGGCATCAGGATGCTCAGGTCAGGCTGAACCGGGTACAAGATCTCCAGCTAACTCTCTTCTTCCTCGATAGATTGCAGAGATGGAGGCTTGTCAAGGGCAGTATGCATCCCGCTGATCTTTCTCCGCCAGGTAGCATAGGCAACAATGTTGGTGGCCAGGGTGATCAGCTCACTGATCCTCTCCTCAGAACGCTTCAGGGAGTCAGAGAATGTAGTGCAGACTTCTTGGGTGCGTGCCAGCGGGTCAACCCCCTCTTTCAGTTTCTTCTTAGTGTGACGAAGCTCTGCCTTCAGTTTAGCCATCCGTCCCCTCAGGTCAGTACGCTGCCATTCCAGATCAGCGACGGTCCCAGTTAGCTCTCTGTTCTTAGCGCTGGTAGCACGACTGGTGGTCTGCACTATATTGATCATCTTCGTGTTGTAAAGAGCAGACTGGAAGGCCTGGGGGCAGGAAAAGTTGGGGTTAGCAAAGATTGAAGTAAGCAAAACTGGGACAGGTAAAGAAAGAGAGATATTTTCCATAAAAGCATTGTGCACGTCGTTCTCAGCCATCTCTTCTGAGGCAAACTCTGAGAAAATCTCCACCAAGGAAGGGAAGAGCAGCTGGTCGATCTCAGGCCTGTATGGAACCTTGTCAATATTCCCAAAGCCCTCTGGAAAGTGGGTGATGATGCCACCACTGGCAGAAGCACGAGGGCTGGCAGGTGGGGTAGGAGGATGTCGGGACACCAGGCTAACCTCTAAAGGTTCATGACGATTAGAGCCGGAGTGAGTAGGAGGTGATTGGAAGGAGGCAGCGGTGGCACTCTTCTTGGAAGCAGAAGCTGCATCAGGACTGGTAGCAGCTCTCTTCCTTTTAGCACTCTGGAAGATAATCTCTAGAGGGTCGACTTTTGAGCCTGCAAAACAGCCAGATTCCAGGCACCAGAAACCCCAGATGAACAGTAGAATTACAAGTGGATAGGCAGCAAGAGTGGCGGCACATGATGGCTTACCTGAAGACATGCTTTGAGCTGATTGTTGTGGGTTGGAGGAAGAAGCAGGTGAAAAACCAGGTAGCAGGTCAGGGAACTTTCTCTCAGGCAGGGGGATACAGAACAGCTTGTTACGAGCAGCTATTGGGACGCCCAGGGACCTGCACGAAAGCAACAAAGTAAGCCAGTAAGCATTGAGATGAACTAGTAAGGTGTCAGGAGAGCCACTTACTCGAAGAGATAACCCATTTCTCGAAGATATAGTCAGCAGGCGGCTGGATAGAAGCCTTCCTCACATAGAAGAAGTCCTCGAACCACTTCTCGTCCCTGGATTTCGACACGTGCTTGAAGAAAGTCTCCCAGAGCCCCGAAAGGAGAACTGGCTTCTTCCCAGAGACCTAATGTCATACATATGGGCCAGATCGCCCAAGGAGATGGAATTACTAGTATTCTGGCAGGCAACTAAGGAATAGAGGAGAACCCTCCAGATGGCAGCAGAAATTTGTGCCATGGCAAAGTTGTTGGTGTAGATAAAATCTTGAACAAGCTTTGGAAAGGGAAAGCGGAGGCCGTATTTAAATGGATAAAGGTAGAGACAGACCCATCCCGGTCAAATGGCGTCTGCCTTCTGACCCGGTTCTGGGATGACAATGTCAACCCCATCGCCCAGACCGAGTAAACCCTTGATCAAGGGGATGTCGGCGGTAGTCAAAGCGGAGTTGTAGTCGTGGGGGTGGGTGAAAAGATTCCGGGAAGAGAAGATAGGGTCCGGGTTTTGGTCGATTGGGGTAGAAGTCGAAGCGGTGTATCGGGTTTTACCTATGGTCAGAGGAGAGAGAGGGGAAAAATTAAAGAAAGGAGGAGAGGGAGGAGTACCTGAGAAAGAATAACGGCGGGGAGTGGCGCTGAAATCCGGCGAGAGAAGATAAAGGGGAGGAGGAGAGTTTTTGGAAAAGAAGGGTTTTGAGATTAATGAAGTAAGGTGGAGGTTGGGGATTATAAAGGAAGAGAGAGAGGAAAGCGCGAGAAATAAAAGAGTGCAATGATGAGTGTTGGGGAAGTAGAGTAAAAGACGGCGCAGGATTTTCAAAAACCAAATATACTTAATTCCTTATTCGACGCCTCGAGACGTATCTCACAAGGAATTAGGGGTAAACTGTTTGGGCTAAAATCCGTATTTTAGCTTATAAGAGTCAATCCCATCTGGTTCAGCTTGGGGAGTTGAGCCATGGAGGTATGTTGGTCAGGGGAAGCCCAAAGGCAAGAGGAATTCATCTAGAAGAATTGGGCTAAGAAAGCGAGCAATAGAAGAAAGGCCCGAGTCTCACGTTTGGAATGCTCTCAGGGAGAATTCAGGAAGATCAGGGAGAATAGAGGGAGACGGCCGGTTATGGAAAGAGTTGTGGTAGGAGTGATATTCTTTACCATAAACGAGGTAGGGCATATCTAGGGTTCTTATCCTATAAATAGCAAGAGAAGCAATCAAGGAAGGATATTGAAGATCTCATGAACAATACATTGTGCTAGCTAGATTTACATTCCGTCTCCATTGTACTCATTCTCATATTAACAAGCTAGTGCAATACTTGGAAGGTACCGTCCCTTCCCGCGGTCGTTTCCCACATTGGGTTTTCCGCATCATCAAATCTTACGTGTCAATCCTTATTTACGCCTTTAATCCTTTTATTTAGCACTAAACGCAATCATGCAGTCAACACGTAACGAGTAAGACCGCATTGACCTCAAACAACCTAATCCGGTAAAAATTACCAAAACAGTAGTCTCCCCTAGGATCTTTAGTCCAATAAGCCCAATCCTTATCAATACTAGGGCTAATAAGAATGACCAAAATAGTTGTAATATCATTCTCCGCAAAAAACTATAAATCATGTTAGTATTCCAAGATCCATCGCTATTGATAAGATTTTTAACTTTAAAATTCAGTAGCAACGAATTAGTATCTAAAAGATTATCGCTGCTAGGATAAGGTTTCACTCCATTCATCCAATTAGAATTCTAAACTGAAAGCTCAGACCACCTCCCAGGTTGCCAGGCCCAGTCTCCAGCAAAAAGAGCGATGCCCCAAGAACTCCTTTTCCAATCCACGTCAAATTCTGTCGTTTATGGGAAAACGCAGCCCTAGAGTTTCCCAAGTGAGTTTTTATTTTGTACCGATAGTACGAGCTAACAGAGAATTTTCTTTTCAAAGAATATTCCACCCAACTTTTGCGAGGAGGGCTTGATTAAAGCAAGAAACATTAAGAATACCAATACCTCCAAGACCTTTAGGTTGGCTCAAGAAAAGTTTGCTACACCAATGGATACCCCCAGATTTCCTACTACCCTTCCACCAGAATTGTGACAATAAAGAATCAATCTTCCTTGTCACACTTACCAGAATTTTAAAAACCGATAGAAAGTAGGTTGAAAGTGATGAAAGGATAGAAGAAATAAGCGTGAGTCGTCCAGCTTGAGAAAGTAGAATACTATTCCAAGAAGAAACTCTCTTCTGAATATTTTCGATGAGACAATTGAAAATATCCTTTTTTTATTTTCCACAGTCTTGAATAACAATATCCGTCGTAGTACCTAGATAAGTACCCATAGTTACCTTTGGGGACACATTAAAGAGCTTGAAACACTTTCTGGCAAAATGTAAACTGGACCCTGGGCTTACAATAATAGCCGATTTTTTTTGTTGTTGATCACCTAATCTGAAGCTTTACAATATCACTTAATTATACTTTTAAGATTTGAACAAACTTGCGGACTACCTTCCATAAAAAATATAGAATCATCAATAAACAAGAGATGGGAGACCGCTTCCGCTCGTCGACTAATTTTAATACCATTGATGTTATCGAGTTTTGTCTCATATATAATGTTATAGACAAAACTTTCGAACACAACACAAAAATATATAGGGATAATGGATCTCATTGACGTAATCTTCATTGCGGCTTGATCTTTTTTGTAGGAACACCATTAAGGAGTAACTCATAAGAAACAGAAGAAATACATTTCATAATAAGAACAATAAGCCGCACCGGAAACCCCATTTTTGAAAGAGTAGCTCTAATGAAATTCCAATTTAGCCTATCATAAGCCTTGCTCATATCGGCTTTGAAAGCTATTTTGTTCTTGTTTCCGAATTTTCAAGAGCTAATGTTGTGGAAGATTTCATTAGTAATAAGGATATTATCAACAATACTCCTTCCACGTACGAACGCATTTTGGAAATCGCCAACAAGTTTGTTCATAATCTTACAAGCCTATTAGTAATACATTTAGTAATGATCTTCATCACAATGTTGCAAAGACTGATAGGTCTAAAATTTTCCATAGTTTCTGGACAATTACCTTTTGGGATAAGTGTCACAAAGGTCCTATTCATTTCTTGGAGGATGTGATCCTTATTAAGTACACTTAGAGCTGCCGAAATAACATCATGTTTAATAAAATGCCAGCAACGCTGATAGAAGATAGCAGGAATACCGCCTGGTCCCGGAGATTTCAAGGGTCCGAGCTAAAAGACTGCTTTTCGAACTTCTTTAGACGTGAAAGGTTTATCTAAATAATCAAGATCATCTTCGTTAAGACGACATTCCATAATATCAAATAAGCTGGACTCCCGCTCTAAGAACTCTTCATAATCTTCAGCCTCGTGGGTTGCTTTGTAAAGTGTCTCATAATAATTATAAAAAGGTTTCCAATTTCGCTTGTATCAAAAGTCCAGTCATTTTCAAGGTTTTTAATACCATAAATGAAATTTCTGCCAGATCTTCTTTTAACCCAATTGAAGAAGTATTTAGAGCAAGTATCCCCATCAATAGTCCTAATTTTGGCACGCTGTCTCATATAGATAGCATAATTCTTTGCGAACTCTAAAATTTTTGACTGATTGTCTGCAAAGTCCTTCATACGCCCATGTTGAATAAAATTTTGCAAATCTTGTTCAAGGATATCAT
This sequence comes from Silene latifolia, assembly GCF_048544455.1. Taxonomy (NCBI): domain Eukaryota; kingdom Viridiplantae; phylum Streptophyta; class Magnoliopsida; order Caryophyllales; family Caryophyllaceae; genus Silene; species Silene latifolia. The sequence goes on from NC_133530.1 coordinate 54,927,773, forward strand.
CGAAGTCCGACCATTTAGACGACCATTCACGTCTTTTATGGATCGACCAATCCTTCATGATTTTACGAACATGAGACAATTTACGTATTAGCCGATAAGAAGCTGACCCATTAATAGACTCCTTCCAGCAACCTTAGACTAGATTAATACAATCTTTGTACTGGAGGTTCCAAGCTCCCAGTTTATAAGGCTTACCACGATTAGAGGTAGTCATATCGCTAAAAAAAATAATAGGGGCGTGATCAGAAATTTTGACCGGATAGTGTTGAACACCAACGTCAGGAAATAATGAATTCCAGTCCCATGATCCATAAGCTCTATCTAATCTTTCAAAGACCAAACTGCCAACATCTTCCCTTTTATTGCACCATTTAAATTTGGGCCCCTTATACGGAATATCCATGAGATTAAGTGAATTTTTCCACAATCATCACAATACCAAAACCAACATCATATCATCACCAACATCAACACCAAGACCATCATCAACACCAACACCAACACCACAGATGATCACAATATAAATCGTACAACAATTACCACATAAATCTCAATTTAATTAAACAGTAAATCGAGTAGGGAAACCCTACCTTAGCACAACTACAGGAGACACAAGCAATGCAATCTAGAACGTCTCCTCTACGAAGTCCTCACCTAACTGTTGGAGTATGTGTCCTCAACAATAGTGCGATCACATTATTAAAACTCATGATAAGAACACATAAAGGGATGATTCATTTTTATACGTCAACTGATCAACATTAATCGGTAATGATTGGCTAACTAGAGTTTGACATTACTGTCGTTTGACGGTGGTGATCAGTTGATCCCTTAAGGTCACACCTAAAGGACTAATCCCTTAATAGATAAATTAATTAATTGTATATTAATACAGATTAATTAATTCCTTAAAATTGAACAATTTACATATGTGAGTAAGAATATGAATCTTATTGTAATTTGATTAAATGAGATTCGTTTTAGTAATTAAAATGTTATGTTACTAAAACTTTGTTTGTGAAATAATTAAATTAAGAATGATTGGTTAATAATAATTACAATGTGTTGTAAATTATATTAACATAACCCATTTTATACACTTGTGATTATGAATTACTAGTCAATTGTTATACATAATTGAATTAATATATGTAATGATATTTAATTGTTAAACATGCATTAATATTATTAACAACATGTTACATGTTACATGTCACACATTATGTGACAAAATGACAATTGACAAAAATAAAATGGACTTCATATTACCTAAGGGGCGTCGGGTTTTAGAGGGTATTAGGGTGAAATGGTAAATTATTTTTAATTGTGGAAAACACAATGATTACCATTATAACTAGACCTGGCAAACAGATCGGGTCGTGTCGGTTCGTGTTCGTGGCACATGTAAATGGGTCACAAACCCTCCAACCCAAACACGACCCAATTAAATTTCGTGTCGTGTTCGTATCAACCCACTTACATATGTGGGTCATGAAGCCTCAACCCTAACCCGTTAATTTCGTGTTGGGTTCGTGTCGTGTTTCGTGTCGTGTCATTGTTTGCCAGCTCTAATTATAACCTAATCTACACCCTAGCTCATTTTCAGAAGAACAACTCTAAAAAGAAAAGTGGCATGCATTGGCTCCATTGGCCACTCCCCTCCACCGGTTTTTCCACCCCCACAATAAGAATAAGAATTGTTCTTATTCTTAGATAATTCATTCTTACATTTTTAGAAAATCTCTCTTACTTTCTCTCATCTCTCTAAAATAAGTTTTAGAATATAATTGTTCAAAAATATAATTTATTTAGATTACTAAATTAGTAATAAGAAATAATATTAAGATTAAATTTTAAAGGTGCTAATAATATATCTAGTTAATATATTATTAGATTTAAGGGGTAATTTTGGTGCCCTCAAGAGGAGAATCTCTACTATTGGGATTTTGGAGGATCATTCATAAACTTGTAGCTCAAGAACAAGTGTGGGAAGGAGTCCTCACTTGTGCCCTAAACCGATTTATACAAATGTAAGGAACATTATTCTTACTTTTCTATTTATATTATGTTATGCATGCACTAGATCAACATCTAATTTTATGAGAAATTTAGATCAATAATTAAAATTTTTAATTAGAGGGTTATTGAATCCTTTCAAGTGGTATCAGAGAGCTTAGGTTGTTACATGCATAATCGGTTTATTATTTTTCCGAGTTAAATGTATAACATATAAAACTAGAGATTTTGTACTTTATATTATAAAGTCACGAAAATTTTTGAATGTTATATATTCTGGTCCTTTAATATATTTAGGTCATTTTGATGATTTATGATATTTTTTAGCTCATTTTAATGATTTTTAGTAATTTTATTACATTTTTATGAATAAAATGGTATTTAAAATGCTAAAAATAGTTAGACTTTGTTTATGATCTTAAAATTTTTATATCACCCAACATGCATATTTTAATTATTGTATGTAAAATTTCGATTAATTTTGATCTATTTTGCATGATGTATGATTTTTATGTGATAAAAATGGAATAAATGGAGGTAAAATGGTTAAACGTAGTTAAACTTCGAAACAGGCTATGAAATTTTAATATGTTGTCACATGCCTGGTTTAATCATTATGTGTAAAATTTGAGATGAACTTGATTTATTTTGCATGATTTATGAATTTTTAGTGTAAAAATGACATAAATAGTGACTATTTTAGCAAAAATAGCTAAAATGAATTACATGGCATGAGAAAATTATTTTAGGTTGCATAACTATCCCACATATCAGATCTAAAGTTGGAGCATTGATTATATTAATTTTCATATGCTTTAGATGTTTTATTTGATAAAACCGATAAATCGTAACTATATTTTTCTCGAAATAAATTCGAAACTTTTAACCATGATTTTTGACATTATGAGTGTCATGGAATTATTACAGAATGTTAAAAAATTTAAAATTCAAAATTCAAAATTATTGTAATTTAATTTGGATTTATTTCATAAAAGGTTATGATTTTAAGGTCTATTATGAGCATAAATGTTAAATCAAGTTGAATTATTGTCAAAAATTGAGTAATGACTCATTTTTTAGTCCTAAAAAGTTAGGATAATTAACTTGGACTAAAATTAGGTTTTAGTATTATTTTGTGATTTTAATAAGTTAAAAATCGCGAATAACCATAAAACCAGATTATATTTACGATATAAGTTTAAATAGGGCGATTTGGTATAAAACTTGGCATGTTAGTTACATATTATAATGCTGCATATTTCATTGATGAATGTCATATTTTATTTATATAATTTTGAATTATGTAATTTCATCTTAGTATGGCCTTAGTTTTAATCAATATTACCCGTAATGTAAGGGAATATTGATTCGATTGTAATTTGTTGTGATCTCGTATCACTTTTATTTTATTTTATTAGATTTTATTTTACAAATATATAATAAGAAATGCCATGTACATTTTATTATTTAATTATTTGTAATTCCGGAGTTTCTTAAAAACGGTGCCATTCGGAAAGGAGTTCCGATCAAGACGACGTTTATCCTTGGGTGACGTGTCACATGAAGATTTAAGGGACCAAAGGAGTTGGTTTCTGAATATGTAATATAATATAAGATTTTCTATTTTAGGAAAGGTCATACTAGGAATGTTTTTATTTTTGCTTGCTTTATATGTTTGCATGAATTGCCAAATCGCCATAACTTCACATGCATATTTTATCCTCTTATCGACTATTGTCAATTATAATTATCGAGTATTCATTGACTTAGTTCACCTAAAGATGATAGATAATAAATCGACAAGACCTCACACATATTTAAAATTGAGATTAGCCTTACTAAATAGTAGGACTCATGAATCCCTTTGACATTTGGGATAGATTCGGTTTCCCGGGGTACTTTCATATATCATTGGGTAAGTGGGATAATAAAATGTTATTACATGCGAAATTTGGTTGGACTCAACGGGATATAAAGACTAGTCTTATGTTTCGGGGCTAGAGATGAAATTTATGAAATACATCGACCGAGAATTCTATAGTATAATCAATTAATGAGTTAATTCACCAAATTTATGCAAGTATGGGATGTATCGGTTTCCCGTGCCCATGTTTGTATAAAGATGGATTTCGGGATCATTTATATAATTTAGGTGCGAGGTCATTATATAAATGCATAATTTTAAAACCTTGTTAAATATGTTTACAAGTAAAATGATAAATGTTAATTGTTTCCTTCACTTCCTTTTTGTAGTCAATTTGATTAATTTGCAATGACAACTCCGATGTCTCCGCTTCCACTAGTGGAACAACTCCACCACTCACCAATGCTTCTTGGCTCCGATCCTTTATTGATCGATGTAAACTTGAAAATAATGGAACTAACTTTGCCGATTGGATGCGCAACTCCGCTTGGTCGCGGAAGGTGACGACAAGCTTCGTTACCTTACCAAAGCCGCTCCCGCTACACCTACTACTAGGTCATCCGCCGCGGTTAAGGAGGCCTATGAGGCTTATCTAAAAGAATCGATCGCGATCAAGAATGTCTTGATCTTATCTATGAAAGCTGATCTCCAAAGGAGTGCTATTAAGATAGGCATCGCTTATGAGATCTACACCAAGCTTGTGGCCATGTTTCCACAAGCTCCTAGGATCATCCAATATGAGGCGGCCTCCGCATTCTTTGAGCTCAACATCAAAGAGGGTCAAAAGGTTAGCCCTCATGTGGTCAAATTGATTGAGCATGTTGAGACGCTCAATTTGCAAGGGGTTGAAATTCCCGAACAACTTGTTATTGACCGAGTGCTCCATTCCTTGAATCGCATCAAAGCATATGTTTAGTTTAGGGTAAACTACAATATGCAAAACATGAAAACCTCTCTCCATGAATTGCACAACTTGCTTGTGCAAGCTGTTTTGGTAAGATTTTACCAACTAAAGATTTGTGAGTCAATGCGGCTGGTCCAATTAAAATACGATATTAAAGACTTAAGTAGATCAGTAGAAAGAACATAGAGAGAACGAAAATAAACAACTAGTACGAAAGAGAAACAAACGAAAAGAAAGAGAGACAAACGACACAAGAAAAATGGTGACGCGGGAAACCCAAAATGTGGGAAAAACCGTGGGGGGAATGGTATCCCGCCAATGATCCACTAGTAGTAATAGTATTCGAGGGTGAACCTAGCTAGAACGATCAAGAGGTACAGCTGTGATCTCCTAATGCCTAAGTACAAATGATATGAACGATGTATAAAATTCTAAATGTGTTGATGATGTTGATTGTTGTAGATGATGAGTGATATTTCTTCCAGTGGAGTCAATTGATTCCTCCCTTGAATCTGATGTTCGTTGCTCTTTTATAGCCTTGTCTTGAATTGTCGCACATGCTTCCTATATATACTCAACCATATGCTCCACTTCCTATGTAATAGGAAGTGGTTGCTGACTCTGTCAAAGCTCCTGCTGATCTCTGTAATGTTCCTGCTGACTATTTCAATGTTCCTGCTGGCTCTTTGTTACTTAATTCAAACATGGCCTTTGTATCATTCGTATGTCTAGGTTCATCCCCCCTTGTTCTTCCTTGCGTCTAGCAGCCTGGTGCCTTGTCATTGATCTGTGTGCCTTTATTTTATCCAATTGCGAGTTGCCACGTCATGGTGAGAATGAGAGGGTATTTTTACCCATACAATTACCCCCAAGCAACTGCCAGGTTTTGTTCTTGCTCTACGGATGCTGGGAGTTGCTTCCCTCCTGGACGCTGCATGAAGAGGTGATGTCATAGCGTGACATCAGCCCACTTGTATTCTTATCCTCTGAGTCTGACCGTTAGAGGTCCAATCAGTCAGTTTCTCTCAGTAACTCCCCGCCTCCCCCACGTCTCCTTTCCTTTGATTCCCCCTAACCTAATTCCCTCCCTTAATTCCCTTCTTTTAACTCCCTCCCTTAACTCCCTCCCTTAACTCAATTCGGTTATAAATATACCCCTACCCCTCCCACTTCCTTTATTCCCGTCTTCATTAACCTCTCTCCCTAAAACCCTTTACTCTCCCTCCCTTCTTATAAGATCTCCCTATCCACCAGGTACACCCCGTACTTTCTCCCATCTCTCTTAATTTTTTCGCCTCTAAACTCCACAATCATGGTAAAAAAAGGCTATCTGCCGCACCGCTCGTCCTCCTTCTCCTCGTGGGGGTCCACCTGCTGCTGCTATCTCTCCCTTCCGATCCTCTGGGATCCTCGCAGATCACTATCTGTGCAATTCCAGTTTTGCTGACATCCCCCTCGAGGAGGTGAGAGAGAGGTTTAGCCTTGGGCAGGAGGTCGAGATTCACATTCCTTTGCCTAGGGAGGCGTCGGATGCCCATAATCCCGGTTGGGTATTATTCGGCCTGGAAAACCGCAGATATCCCTGATCAATACCTGACCTTGATCTGACTGTCAGGGTGTCAAGATGTCAAGCTATCAGGACACATGAAGATAGGCGCCAGGCCATGGAGAGGACAACGGTCAAAATATCAGGACGATATCTGACCAGGAAGTCATGTTATGAGAAGAATATACGCGCAACATTAATTGGAAAGATTCTACAATTAAAGGTAGCAATTAAGGGCGTAATAATGGACATTATTACGGGTAATTAAGATAGAATATTTGGCATTAATGACGAGAAGATCCAGCCGTTCAACATTGCTATATAAGGAGCACTTGGAAATCATTCAACCACACAAGATATACGACACTCAAGCAGATTACTCTCATACAATTCTAGAGCAATATTATAATCATTTGTGCCAATTACCAAACAATTATAGTGAAATCCTCTCCTGGCTTGGTGCCAGTGGTTTTTTTCCTATTTAAGGGTTTTCCACGTACAAATTCCTTGTCTTACTATTTCGTACTTTCTATCTTATATTTACTTATTTCGCATTTCCTTATTTACTTCGTACCGTGACGTTTAATAAACAAGATAAGTGTGAGCTAGTTGACCCTGCCTAGACCTACCCTGACGTGATTTCGCCTTGCGCAAAATCCACACAAAACAAGTGGGACATCTAGCTCTTTAAAATATTTTTTCCTTATCTCACAAAATCCAAATAAACTCACAAAAATGGCCCAGCCTACCATCGAAGAACAATTGAATACAGCTCTCCAACGAATAACTGAGTTGGAAAGCTTGAAAGAAAAAGTAACCCAAACTGAGGTTGAAATCCTTCAGCTGAGAGAATCTGAGTCAGCTCTAAAACAAAAATTGAAAAAAACCCAAGGAGCAGGCTCTATATTCCGGCCAGGAACGCCATTTGCATCGATTATTAAAAACATTGATTTCTCCAGTTTTGGGAGCCCAAGTAACTCCAAATTCATCAATGTTGATGGCGATGATGAGCCAAACAACAACATTGAAAAACCTGATGAATCTGCAGCAGCCATCATGATGGCAGTGGTCCAGGAAATCAAGAAGCTAAATGAAAAATTCGAGAAGATACCTGGAGTCCCTGCCAGTTTAGAAGAAGCCGCCCCTAACAACTATGCTGACTCGCCCTTTATAGACGAAATAGCAAAAGTGTACTTGCCTAAAAATTTTGTGATTCCATGTATGAAGATCTATGATGGAACTACGGATCCACAGAATCATGTAGCTCTCTATAAGCAGAAAATGCTAGCTGCATCCATTCCCAGTGAGTTCAGGCAAGTTTGCAGGTGTAAGGGATTTGGAACAACCCTGACTGGACCTGCTTTACAATGGTACATCAACCTGCCTACTGGGAGCATCCATTCTTTTGCCAACCTGATCAACAACTTCAATCAGCAGTTTGCAAGTAGCAGGGAGTTGGAGAAACGATCCAGCGATCTTTACAGGATTACACAGAAGCCTGATGAAACTCTCAAGGTGTTCCTCGCCAGGTTCAGCAAAGAGAAAGTGTCTAGTCCCAGGTGTGACGTTGGAACAGTAGTGGATGCATTCAGGCAGGGGTTACTACCTTATAGTGACTTGTACAATGAGCTCACTAAGTATCCCTGCCATACCTTCGAAGATGTCCAGGCCAAAACCCTTGCTTTTTCAGGCTGGAAGAAGACAAGAGCTACAAAGTCGGATCATCCAGTGTACCAAAGGACTATGAAAAGGGCAATAGGAAAAGCAACAAAGGAAACAACTACAGACCTACTCCATATTCCGGGCCGGACCATTCAGAAGTCAACCTGGCACATGAATATCAAGGTAAGGCTAAAGTTTTCCCACCTATTTCTGAGCATAACTTCAGTGTTGATATTGCAGGATTAATCCAGAGGCTTGACAACATGGGACCAGTAGTCAGATGGCCCAGAAAGGTGGAAAATCCTAACCCTAGGAGAGATAACTCCAAATGGTGCGAATTCCACATGGACGTTGGACACACGACAGATGATTGCTTTACCCTGAGGAAAGAAGTGGCTTACCTCCTAAAATCTGGATACCTAAAAGACCTGATCAAGACGAAAGGCAGGCATGCAGACCAGGGCAAAGAGAACCAGGAGCATAATTAGGATCGCAGCCTTCCCCCACCACCTCCAATCTATGAAGTAAAGTTCATATCTGGTGGATCAGAAATCTGCGGCCTGACCAGTTCAGCAGCAAAAAAGATAGCCAGGACACCAAGGATTACATCACCGTGTAAACCGAATTACCTCCTAACAATCACTTTCAGTGATTGTGACCTGGTAGGCATCCCTGATATTCATCATGATGGCCTGGTAATTTCTATGCAGATTGGAACTGCCACAGTAAGAAGGATCCTAGTAGATGGAGGCAGATCAGTGAACTTGATCATGCTTGACGTACTGAAGGCCATGAAAATCAATGAGGATCAAATCACCAAAAAGTCCAGCGTTTTGGTAGGATTCAGTGGAGAAACCAGAAGCACATTGGGAGAAATCCATCTCCCAACCTACGTTGAAGGAGTCTCATCTTATGAGAAATTTGGAGTCTTGGATTGCTTGTCATCCTACAACGCAATTCTAGGCAGACCCTGGATTCATAATGTCAAAGCTGTGCCATCGACCTATCATCAGTGTATCAAGATACCAACGAATTGGGGCATAGCCACAATCAAAGGGGATCATAAGACAGCCCAATAATGTTATACAACAGCCTTGAAACCTTCCAAGGCAGGTAAGTCTCTTGCATAGCAATTATCGTACCCTGTCATGAGTACTTATGTAGCACCTCCCAGAATGGAAAAAAATCAGGTAATCCTAGACCCTGAGTACCCTGATAGGTATGTTCTAGTAGGGTTTGATACCCCAGGTTGTGTCAGGCCTGAACTGGGAAAATTTCTTAAAAATAAATCATCATGGTTTGCTTGGTCTCATTTTGATATGACTGGAATTAGTGCCGATATAATTACACATAAACTTAATGTTGATCAACCTTTTAAGCCCGTGCAACAGAAAAGACGAAAATTTACACCTGAAAGAAATGCAATAATCAACGAGGAAGTGGAAAAACTCCTGGATATGGGAATGATTGGGGAAATAATATACCCTGAGTGGCTGGCTAACGTGGTTGTTGTGCAGAAAAAAGAATGGAAAATGGAGAGTTTATGTAGATTACGCTGACCTAAACAAGACTTGCCCTAAAGACCCTTTCCCCCTGCCTCATATTGATGCTATGGTAGATGCAACAGCAGGACATGAGATGCTAACATTCATGGATGCCTCCAGTGGATTCAATCAGATAAAAATGCACCCTGCTGACCAGGAGAGTACTGCATTCATTATAGACCGAGGCATATACTGTTACACAGCCATGCCTTTCGGCCTGAAGAATGCAGGGGCAACGTACCAGCGCTTAGTCAACATGATGTTCAAAGATCAAATAGGAGATATCATGGAAGTCTACATAGACGACATGATAGTAAAATCCAAGAACGCAGAAGATCATGTGAAGCATTTGGAAGTAGCATTCCAAATATTGGAAAAATACAATATGAAACTCAACCCTGCAAAGTGCCACTTTGGAGTCTCTGCAGGTAAATTTCTTGGTTATATGGTTACAAGAAGAGGCATAGAAGCCAGCCCAGAACAGATAAAAGCTATCCTGGAACATCAGTCACCCAAGTCTGTCAAAGACATTCAGAAATTGACAGGCCGAGTGGCTGCCCTGAACCGATTCATATCAAGATCCTTTGAAAGGTGTAAAACATTTTACAACCTGCTCAGAAAAAATAAACAGTTTCATTGGACGGATGAACATGAAGCAGCCTTTCAAGACTTAAAATCGTATCTATAATCTCCACCCTTACTGGCTAAACCAGAGAAGGAGGAACCTCTGTCAATATACTTATCCGTCATTGACACAACAGTCAGCGCAGTCTTGGTAAAAGAACAGGAAGGCCAACAACATCCTGTCTATTATGTAAGTAAGAGCCTGCTGGATGCCGAGATGAGGTATGGATTACTTGAAAAATATGTTTTAGCTTTGATTATGTCATGTGCTAAATTACGTCCTTACTTTGAATGTCACCGCATCATAGTCAGGGCCAACTTACCCATAAAATCAGTCCTGCGTAAGCCTGAATTGTCAGGAAGGATGGCCAAATGGTCAGTTCAGCTTAGTACATATGATATGTCCTTTGAACCCAGAACATCAATTAAATCACAAGCCATAGCAGACTTTGTGGCTGATTTCAGCCCTAACCTAGAACCTGACCTCGAAAAAGAAGTTAACCAATTAGAAGATAAGACCTCAGACCAGGAATGGACCTTGTTCATAGATAAGGCATCGAATACCAGGGGAACAGGGTTAGGGTTGGTACTTAAATCACCACAAGGAGACATGATAGCTCAGGCTATAAGCTGTGAGTTCAAAGCTACAACCAATGAAGCAGAATATGAAGCTCTAATAGCAGGCTTAAAGGTATGTCTAGACCTCGGTGTTCAGAACCTGAAGGTAAAAACTGATTCACTTTTAATTGCTAATTAAATAAAAGGAATTTATACGGCTAAGGATATAAAAATGATTTCGTATTTAGAATATGCAAAAAACCTTACTGCTAAATTTGCTTTTATTTGATATAGATCAAATACCAAGAGACCTGAACACGCAGGCTGATGCTTTGGCCATCCTAGGTTCAAATTTTACCCCTACGGTTTTTGATAAAATACCAATTGTTCATTTATTAGAGCCAACTATCAGCAAGACTGAGCAAGTCAACCCTGTCGATCAGGATAGTAATTCTTGGACCAAACCTTATTATGACTGGTTTCTCCGAGGAATACTACCTCAGGGAAGACATGAAGCAAGGGCTTTTAAAATCAGAGCTTCAACCTATGCTATTATCAATAACACTTTATTTAAGAGATCACAGGCTGGACCATACTTGAGATGTTTAGAGCCTGATTAAGCTGAGCAAGTACTTCAAGAAATACACGATGGACACTGTGGTAACCATAAAGGAGGGAAGAGCCTGGCAAGTAAAGTACTCAGGACAGGCTACTATTGGCCAACACTGAGGGCTGACTGCCTGGAATACTCTTCAAAATGTGAAGCCTGTCAAGTTCATGCACCAATAATACATCAGCCATTTGAGCTCCTTCACTCAATTTCCGCACCCTGGCCATTCATGAAGTGGGGGCATGGATATTGTAGGAAATCTGCCTATAGCTCCAGGACAGAAAGTATCATGTTGGCTATGACTGATTACTTCTCCAAATGGATCGAAGCCGACTCTTTCAGGCAGGTAACCGAAAAAGAAGTAATATTTTTTATCAGGACAAATATTATATGCAGATATGGAGTCCTATCAAAAATAGTGTGTGACAACGGAACCCAATTTGTGGGGAAAAAGACTAAAGCATTTTGCCAAGAATGGAATATCAGCCTGGTAACATTAACCCCTAGATATCCAAAAGCTAATGGCCATGCTGAATCCAGTAACAAGGTGGTCATAAGTTGCCAAAAAAAAAGAAACTGAAGAAAAGACGAGGTAGATGGGCTGAGGAACTTCCATTAGTGCTATGGGCAGACAGGACGACTCCAAAGACATCAACAGGCCAAACACCCTATTCTTTGGTGTATGGCTGCGAAGCGGTCATCCCTGCAGAAGTACGAGTACCAACATCAAGATATAGCCTGAACAACGTTGAAGCAAATAAAGACCTGATGCAAGACAACGTGGTCCTGACAGAAGAACTAAGAGACGCTGCCTTAATCAGGATGGCATTATACCAACAAGCAGTAGCCAGGACTTACAACAAAAATGTTAGAATTAGAGTTTTCAGGGAAGGAGACCTTGTCCTATGAAAAGTTTTTCCAAACAAAAAAGAAAAATCAGCAGGCAAGCTCGCCCCTACATGGGAAGGCCCTTACTTTATTGATTCAATCGTTGGACAAGGAGCATACAAGACCAAACATTAGAAGGAGAAATGATCCCAAGATATTGGAATGAAACACATATTTTAAATTATTCCATATAAAAAACCTACGTCAGTCCAAAATCAGGTAAAAAACTATATCTTTGCTATCGGTGATTCAACCTGACGTGCTATCTGAAAAATTACGTGCTTCATATGCTATATGTGCAATCCATGTCTATATATATAACTAACCCAATTTCTCTTATTTTTGAATCCTGAACAATTATACATGATAAATGTTTGTATGCATAAATATTTAGGATTAAGGGCTACTCTACAATACATGAGTCTCTTATAGACAAAATTTTTTGCACTTAACTGTGCCTAACGAGCTGGTAACCATCACCGGATACAGTAAATGTCAGGACCAATCAAGCATGAAATAATTGCTTGACCTGACTAGGTTTACTGCAAACATTTACAACCGGCTGGACGCATTAAGATGGTGGAAGGGTGTTCTATCCCGACCATCAGTCTAAAAAGCCCTCCTATCAAGCCGAATATCAAGCCCTCCAGTCAGGCATGGGATATAAGCCCTCATGTCAGGCCGGTTTTCCCACCCCTTCAACCACTATGGCAAAAGCCATACATGGTTGATTTACTTATGATGGTCTAAATCACAAGACAGGTGCAAAAATTTGAACAGATTAACAAAGTAAAGATTTTGACAGGTTTACAGGATTGGAAAGACAAAATTCACAGGTTCAAAAAATTCAAAAGCAAACAGAACATCAGGAAATAAGCAAAATTAGCCAAGAAAGACCAGTATTATCATATTAATAAAGCCCTTACCCCCTGGGCAAAGGCACCGAAATATTCATTAAGCCAGGGATAGTCTCCCTGACCTACATAGAAATAAAGAAAATAAAATTGTTTGTCCAGGGACATCCCCCCTAGATGGGCCAATACCAAAAAAGAAAATTCAAATTACTGCTTCTCTTTAGAAACAGCATCAGCACTCCCACTCTTGGCTTGATCAGCCTCAGCATCAACATCCTGCTCCCCTGGAGAGTCGACCTCTTGTTCATTTCCCATGTTGTGCAGATCGGGATACTTAAGGGCAGCAAAGGCCATCTCAGCTTCAGGGTTCCAATTCGTCCTAGCCTCCACAGGCTTCGACATAGCAGCCACTTTTCCCTTAATATAAAAATATAGGGAGGCATCATCAAGCTTGAACTCTAAATCATCCCTCTCCAGGGTAAGATCCTCATTCCTGTCCAACGCCTCCTGCAAGAGCTGTTTGCTCGAGCTTGCCTCAACCTTAGCAGCATCCCTCTCAGCCCGCACCTTCGTCAAGCCAGCAGCCCTTGCAGCTAGATCAGCCCGAGCAAAATCCAGTTCAGACTTCAGATTATCATAATCTGATCTCATAAGGTCAATACTGGCCACCAGAGAAGTAGCCTGATAAGCACTATGAAGACAGGCTGTAGCACCCTGAACAAAAACAAGAATAATATAAATACTATGTCATAATAATAAAAACCTCTAAATAAAATACACATATTATAAAATATACACAATAATAAAAATAACATACCTCCCTTACAACAGCCAAGGCACTTGCCAAAAGGCTGACAGAAAGATCTACCGAAGCAACTGCCTGAGTAGCAGTCTCAATAAGATCAAGGGTGAGCATGACATATGACTTGGAAGCATCATAGTCCCTGATTTTTAGTTTAGCAGCCTCCACATTATATACCCTAGCTCTCACTTCCCTGACTGGGGCACCAAATGGATATCCTCTATTTTTCTCTTCTGAGCTGCTGAACTTGTTTCAGTAGAGGTAGCAGGAACAGTAGAAACCTTGGAAGCATCAGGTAACTCGGTTAAATCAATATTAGGCTCAGCATCACCGCCTCCGTGGGAGCCTTCCTCCTTAATCTTAGCCAATCTGGCTGAAAGGTCAGCCATACCAAATCTGGCAAGGCGAGTAGATGACCTGGTGGCTATAATACGAAGCACTACATTAGCAATAAAAACTAACTATCATGAAAGAGCCAAAATAGGAAGAAAAGAGAAAACAAAATAGACTTACTGCCTGAAGTAGAAGCACTAACAGCCTTCAAAGGTTTAGGCACCCTGGTAGCACCATCAGCTTTCAGGCAGCGAGGAAGATGGTCAGCCCCGCAACAGAGAGGCTAAGACCTCTCCAATGGAGGAATAGCAAGAAAAGCAGAAATGTTTGCAGTAGGGTACTCAGTTTCAGTAACCCAATCATCAACTGCGCACAAAAGAGGTATGATTCAATATAATTTGCTTATTTTTTACTAACGAATAAACATGCAGGATAAAAGGAAAAGCCAAAGTACTCACCAGAAACTCAAGCTTCATAGTTCAAATATGCCAGATCAGGGCCCATAGAATTGGTCCTGATAAACATGTACCCAGTAGCCCAGTTCTTGTCATGGTCGCTATCCAGATTGCTGAGAAGGGGAGTAGTGGAAGGCCTGACCTTGAAGCTTATAGGGCCAGGGCTATTGGTCTTGACAGCATAACAGGTCTTCAGGTCATCAAGGGAAAACGAAATATTGTGTTTTTTACAGAGATACTCAACAGAGCAGACTAATTTCCATACCATGGGCATCAGGTGATAAGAAGGGACATCGATTTATTTAATAACCTCCACCATAAGAAGAGTGAAATGAAGCTTACAACCTGCCCTGAATGCCAAGTCATGAATACAGAACCAACCAGGACATGCCCAGTCAGCCCTGATAGGAGAATTTTCAGGGATCCAAACTTCAGAATCAACAGGAATAATTCCTTTATCTTTCAGCACCTTTTCAAATTCAGGCTTCAGGCGATTTGAGAGAGACTGATCATCTTTCAGAGCTTTTGTGGGTTTGAATTCGAAATCGCCATGGAAAATTGAAATCATCTCGAGAAGAATCATTCGGTTTATCAACCATAGGGGGTTGAGCAGCAGAAGATGAAGGAAGATTTTCAGAAGTAGCTTCTTCAGGGTTTTGGACAAGTGGAGCTCCAGGAGACATCACCCCCTGGAAGATTTCTTTTTTACGGCCATTATAGAAGGATTGTTAAAAAAAGTAATCGAAGACTAAAAACTGGAAATTAAGGAACTTGAAGAAGAAGATTATTAGAAGAGAATAAAGCGGATTTTGGTCAAGATCAACTCAATGAAGTAAGGAGGTATTTATAGTCGGTGAAACTAGGGTTTCAACCGCAACTTGGAAGGGTAATTATTGAGGAAGTTGCAATAATTGCAACACGCGTCATAAACTGAATAACTAGCCGTTACAGAAGCTGATTAGTCACAATTCAACCGTTGAGCAGTTTTACCAAAGATAGAAGTTATCTCCTTATTTTTGGCCTGACCCAGCGAAAATAAGGAAATAAGGGGCAATTGTTGGGCCTGGAAAACCGCAGATATCCCTGATCAATACCTGACCTTGACCTGACTGTCAGGGTGTTAGGATGTCAAGCTATCAGGACACATGAAGATAGGCGCCAGGCCATGGAGAGGACAACGGTCAAAATATCAGGAGGATATCTGACCAGGAAGTCATGTTATGAGAAGAATATACGTGCAGCATTAATTGGAAAGATTCTACAATTAAAGGCATCAATTAAGGGCGTAATAATGGACATTATTATGGGTAATTAAGATAGAATATTTGGCATTAATGACGAGAAGATCCAGCCGTTCAACATTGCTATATAAGGAGCACTTGGAAATCATTCAACCACAAAAGATATACGACACTCAAGCAGATTACTCTCATACAATTCTAGAGCAATATTACAATCATTTGTGCCAATTACCAAACAATTATAGTGAAATCCTCTCCTGGCTTGGTGCCCGTGGTTTTTTGCCATTTAAGGGTTTTCCACGTACAAATTAGTTGTCTTACTATTTCGTACTTTCTATCTTATATTTACTTATTTCGCATTTCCTTATTTACTTCGTACCCTGACGTTTAATAAACAAGATAAGTGTGAGCTAGTTGACCCTGCCTAGACCTACCCTGACCTGATTTCGCCTTGCGCAAAATCCACAAAAAAAGGTGTACTTATACGAGTACCCTTTTACCCAGGGTTTGTCTTTTCCCTTCCCTCCTTTGGTGCAAAGGAACTTGCATCACTACAGGTTGGCGATCTGCCAGCTTGCGCCTCATGCATGGCGCATTCTGGTCTCGCTCTGCATCCTCGATGAGGATCATGCTCTGGGAATTGGTCAGGGTGACCTTGCCCACCTTTATGCTTTCAGGCCCTTTGTTGCCGGGCTTATCACCTTAAGGTCCTGCGATCGCAGTAGCCCTGGCGTGATCCTTCCTCCCAAAGTGAGGGATAAAGGCTGGAATACAAAATTCATCTTTGTTAAGATTGACTCTCTTACCCCCCACCCCCGAGTACTTATTTGACAAGTGGGGGGCCTCTAAAGGTAATTTTAGTTTATGGGTATCTGTTGTTTTTCTTTTATTTTAATGTTCTTACTGGTGTACTGCTGCAGGTTTGAAGCAGCCAGTTCCCTCAAGAGATCACAACGTGATTAGCCGTTTACTTGCTCTCCCCGTTGCAACTCGTTCTTACCCTGATGTACTCTCTTCCCCTGTTGGTGCATCTGCCTCTGAGCCTCTTGACATTAGTGAGGGGGAGAAAGATGAGGAAGAAGATAGAGAAGAGAAGAAGGAAGAAGAGGAAGTTGGTACCTCCACCAGTTAGTAAGAACCCCCAGCCGCCGAATTCCAGATGTCGTCTGGTAAGGCTTTGTTTTTTATAGGTTTTCATTCTTGCTATATGGTCATTTGCGTTTATGTTCTGACTGTGTTCCTGTACTAGGGAATACTCCAATTTTCTCTCTCTCCCTGCTAGATAGAAAGAGGAAGCAAGTTGTTTCTGCCTCTTCCGATCCTTCTCCCAGAAAGAGGCCATCGATCCCTGCTGAAAAGGAGCCGGTTAACACGTCTGTCCTTATTGATATTGCTCCTCTGGCTGCAGTGGTCGGAGGCCTCCTCTGCCCAGTACCTCCACCGTAATCCGCCTTCCCAAGGGGTATGGCTCCAGTGGGGTGCCCCTCTGGCCTCAAATGGAACAACTCCTGCTCCCTGTTGCTGCGCATTCCTTGGGAAATACCCCTCTTCCTACAGTACTAGATGAAGCTCCTGGACGCGCCCTGCAGGTACTTTTTTAAATTCCTTAATGCTTTATTGGGCTATTTTGTTCGTGCTGCTGATTGTTCTTCTTGCAGGTCTTGCAGGACGGCCTGTTCTTGCGCAGAGAGGTTGCCAGATTAATGGGGGAGGTGAACAACCTCAATGTCAACTTAGGGAAGGTGGAGGCAGATCTGGCGCTGGCTAGGAGGGAGAAGGTGGCGACCCAAAAGAAGCTGGCTGAGGAGAAGGTGGCTGCCCAGAAGCAGCTGGATGCTGAGAGGAGGGTAGCAGAAGGGCGTATGGAAGAGGTTCACAAGGAGGTGGAGCTGTTGAAGCATCTGGGCTTAGACTCTACATTGGTTTCCGCCTGGGAAACAAAGATCAAATGTATTAAGGAGTTCGAGGCGGGTGAGCACTCCAACTGGGACCTTGCCGAGGAGGAACGGCTGTTTCATGCTGCATATCCAGTCAAGCCGGACTTCAGCCTCATCAACGACTTGCTGGGTGGTGATGATGGAGAGACTAGTGCTAGGACTGAACAACCAGCTATCACGTCGGTCAAGGAGGTCAGGGAGGAAGCCCTCGTTGCCCAGGGAGGGGAAAGTTCATCTGGAGGAGAGGCTAATGTGGAGCCCAACATCCCTGTAGATGTTCCTGCTGGTGCCGCCCTGGATTCTGCTGCTGCTGCCTAGTTTAGTGCATTTAAATTTTAGTTTTTTATCTTGATGTTTTGTTGGGCACCCTGTGTGGTGGCCCATTGTAATCCAACTCTTGGTGCCTGGTAGTTTTGGGCACGTTTTAGTACTTTTGTTTTTGCCTCGTAGGAGGGGAAAAAATATTTGCTTTTCAAGTTCCCCCCGCTGAGGGGTGTTTATGAAATTTTCGTTTTGTTCCTTCTGTTGTTTTGCTAGCAATTCTTTTGTTCTTTCTGTTTGTGTGCCGGCTTTGTACTTGTTGAGGTATCTATGGTGGTTCAGGGAGCTTTCTATCCATCAGGATGCTCGAATCCCTCTGTTTCGACCACGCGCACATTGGGTACTTCCTGCAGGAGGAACAATTTGCTAGTTCCTGTTCATCAGTTAGCCTACTAGGACATTGCCTTAATATTCAACTTACCATATCCACATTCAATCCAAAAAGAATGATAAACCTTAAGTGGAAGCAATTTCATAAATTCAAAATAGTTTAGGGAGCACAAAGTGTGTTCCCCCAGAGTTTTACAACAACTTAAAAGAAATAGAGTTTCATTTTGGCCTTTTGAAATACTAAGTACGCTGCTTCCACATTTTGCTCCTTGTGA
Organism: Silene latifolia; assembly: GCF_048544455.1. Classification (NCBI taxonomy): domain Eukaryota; kingdom Viridiplantae; phylum Streptophyta; class Magnoliopsida; order Caryophyllales; family Caryophyllaceae; genus Silene; species Silene latifolia. The sequence goes on from NC_133530.1 coordinate 54,946,597, forward strand.
CACCTGTGAAGTTGACACCAAGGAAAAATAAGAAAAAAGGTTTTGACTCAAAGGATTTGAAAGATACGTTGTAAGTTGTCATTTCCTTAGTAGTACCTGCTGAATCCAGGAGACTTAGCACGTGCGTACTGAACGAAAGACCTTGCCTGGTGACTTAGTTGTTCCTGCTGTCAAAAGAGATGTTACTGCTAGACTAATACAGGTGGTACAGTCAGGCGGTACGAAACAAAGTGATTAGTTCTTTGCGTATGTACCTTGTGAGAGAGTGAGTTGTGGCTCAATCAAGTGGGTTCCGGGGTTGTTCCTTTTCAAGCGATAACTGCTTAGTCAAAGATACTTTAGCAAGTTAGTCCATGTTCCAAGGTTTATAGAGTACTGAATGCTCGGATTCAAGGGTCCTGGGATGTACCTGTTGGAGGTGGAACTTCTGGATCCTGCACCTGGAACCTCAGACATAATACTTTTAAGGTGAATGATGTTCCAGGATCTAGGGACAGCTTCCCCATCCATAGTCTCCAACTTGTATGCCCCATTACCCACGATGTCTTCTATGCGGTAGTTACCTTTCCAGTTGTAGGCGAATTTATCTGCACTCTGATTCTTGGTGTTTGGGAATACCTTCCGAGTACAGTCCCTACTGCGCAGCGTTCTCACCGCACGTTTTTATTGTAACTCTGGTCGCTTTATGCCTTGTAGTAGGTCGTCATCCTGATTTGGGCGCTGGTTCTTGGCTCATCAATGGTATCTAGGCTGTTGACCATTTCTACCTGGTTCCTCTCTTCGGTTGCATTAGCATATCGATGCATTGGTATTTGCACCTCAGAGGGAATAACTGCCTCGGCCCCATATACGAGACTGAATGATGTTTGACCTATTCCCACTTTGGGGGTAGTTCTATCAGACCATAGCACGAAGGGGAGCTCATCGGCCCAGTTAGCTCCTATCTCCTCTAGCCTTCTTTTCAGGTTGTTCATGACTATCTTGTTGCTGGATTCTGCCTGACCGTTGGACTGCGGATTCCTAGGAGTGGACTTAAACAGCTTGATGTTCCACCGGCTTGATAGTCTTCCATTCTGTTGGATATGAATTGTGACCCGTTGTCACATATGATTTCTGAAGGGATGCCATATCTGCTGACTATGTTCCTCTTGATGAAAGATATCACATGCTTCTCCAGGATCTGAGGGAAAGCTTCTGCCTCTATCCATTTAGAGAAGTAGTCCTTCATTGCCCGCATGTACGTCCTGTTTCCAGAAGCAAGGGGTAATGGTCCCGCAATGTCCATTCCTCATTTTATAAAAGGCCATGGCGAGATTATCGGATACATATGTTCTGCTGGTTGGTGGCTGATAGGAGCGTGCTGGGCATTCCTCACATTTCTTGACGTAATTTATGGCGTCCTTCCTCATGGTAGGCCAGAAGTAACTCTACCTTAGTGTCTTGTTGGACAGGTTCCTACCTCATGTGTGATTTCCACAATTACCATTGTGGATATCACACATTACTGTCTGTGCCTCATGTATGCTTAAGCACCTCAGATAGGGTCCAGCCAAGGACTTCCTAAATAGGATACCATCAATGAGTACGAATTTGGAGAATTTCATTTTGAAACTCCTGGTGTCTTTCTGGTCAGGTGGTAATACCTCATCACGTAGCCAACTAATGTAAGGCTTGCGCCAATCATCGATCTCTTCCTAGGGTGTGGTAGTACACAGTATCCCTGCTTCGCATGTCCACTGGGTAGTTGCAGCCGTACTGGCGTTCTGATGTTCGTTCTGGCGTATGGCAGGTTTCATGACATGTATGAATGGTATAGGACCCACTACCCCTGGAGTGAAGGCTGCTCCTAGGGTTGCAAGAGCATCTACTTCAACATTATGATCCCTTGGTATCTGTTGGATGTGGAAGGAGACAAAGCGGAGTTTGAGCTCCTTCGCCACTTCCAGGTAGGCTATCATTTTAAGATCCTTGGTCGTGTATACGCTATTCACATGGTTTACGATCAGTTTGGAGTCACTATACACCATGATGCGGCTGATTTGCAATTCTAAGGCTAATTGGAGTCCTAAGATAAGGTCCTCGTATTCAGCCTCGTTATTCGTTGCTTTGAACTCACACCGTAATGCCTATATTATCTGTTCCCCTTGAGGTGATTTCAAGACCATCCCTGCCCCTATTCCCTTTGTATTGGATGCCCCATCAATATGTAACTCCCATACCTGATCCCCTTTAGCCTCACTTAGGGTCAAGATTTCACTGTCGGCTTGTTCTTGAAGGGTGGGACTAAAGTCTGACACAAAGTCAGTTAGGGCTTGGGACTTTATGACTGTTCGGGGTTCAAATTTCAGGTCGTACCCACTCAATTAGACAGACCACTTAACCATTCTCCCTAACAGTTCGGGTTTCCTCATTATGGTTCTCAGGGGGTAGTTGGTCAAGACTGAAATTGTATGTGACTCAAAATAGGGACGCAATTTGTACAAAGCAGTAACAAGTGTTAAAATGAGTTTTTCTAGAGATGTGTACCTGGTCTCTGCAAGTAACAGAGACTTGCTTATATAGTATACTGGTTTCTGCATACCTTCGTGCTCTCGTACCAGTACAACGCTTACAGCCGGCTCTGTCACTGATAGATACAAGTACAGCGGCTCTCCCTGTTCTGGCTTGGAGAGAAGAGGAGGGGTGCTCAGGTACTGCTTGAGTTCCCCAAATGCCTTTTCATGTTCCTGCATCCACTCAAACTTCTGGCTCTTCCTCAGGATGTCATAGAACAATCGACACCTGTCTGAGGATCTTGATATGAACCGGTTTAGGGCTGCTACCCGACCTGTGAGCCTCTGTACGTCCTTTGGCTTCTTAGGAGATTCTAGCTAGAGTACTGCTTTGATTTGCTCCGTACTGGCCTCTATCCCTCTTTGCGTCACCAAGTACCCTAGGAATTTCCCAGAGGAGACTCCAAAAGTGCATTTCAGGGGGTTCAGCTTCATATTGTATTTTCTGAGGATTGAGAAGGTATTCTCCAGGTGGGACATATGTTGTTCTGCCTTCTCGGATTTGACTACCATATCGTCAATGTAAACTTCCATTGTTCTCCCTATCTCCTCCTTGAACATTCTGTTCACCAGGCGCTGATAGGTGGAGCCAGCATTCTTGAGGCTAAAGGGCATCACATTGTAGCATTACAAGCCTCTGTCAGATCTGAAGGCTGTTTTCTCCTGTTCCTTAGGGTCCATTTTTATCTGGTTGTACCCACTCCAGGCGTCAAAGAAGGTAAGTAGCTCATGCTCTGCTGTAGCGTCTACCATGGAATCAATGTGCGGCAGAGGGAACGGGTCTTTTGGGCAAGCTTTGTTAAGAACTGTGAAATCGACACATACTCTCCACTTGTTGTTCTATTTGGGTACAACTACAACATTCGAGAGCCATTCTGGGTAGTTAACTTCCCTGATCTTGCCTGCTGCCAGGAGGTTGTCTACCTCCTGGTTTATCACCTCGTTCCTTTCAGGAGCGAATTTTCACCTTTTCTGCTGGACTGGAGGAAAGCTGGGGTCTACGTTTAACCGGTGTATAATTACACTTGGATCTATGCCAATCATGTCGATGTGGGACCAGGCGAAACAATCCACGTTAGTACATAGAAATTCACTTATCTGCTCACGGATGTTGCCTGCACAATCAGCTCATACTGTGGGTCCAGGATTACTTCGTCGAGTTCCTCCTGGGGAGGTGCGATATATTCCCTCTGGACGCACAGTTTCTGTAATTGCTATGCTGGACCAGCTGCGGTGGGTTTCAGAGCGTTCTTGTAGCAATCCCGAGCTTCATTTTGATCTCCTCGTATCTTCTGTACCCCCCCAGGGTGTAGGGAACGTCGGACTCTGATGGTATGTTGATGGCACTGCTTTCATTTCATGGATCCAAGGCCTGCCAAGTATCACGTTATAAGTTGACAGACCATCAATGACCAAGTACCGTACCTGTTTGTTCATACCCCCTGCAAAGGTAGGTACCACAATTTCTCCAAGGGACTGTTTGGTTTCTCCGCTGAAACCTACCAAGGGTACTGCCTTCTTCACCAGGTCTTTCTTGCTGAACCCCATGTTCTTCAAGGTTTCCAGCATTATCAGATTCACAGAGCTTCCTGTATCTACCAGTATCTTTTTAACAAGGTAATTCCCTATAGAAAGGGTAATGATCAAGGCGTCGTGGTGGTGTTCTGCCTCATCAGGTACGTCTGCCTCGTCGAATGAGATTGCTGGTAGATCCTATCTGTTGACCCTGAGGGAGAACTCTGGTTTATCTCCTTTAGTCTCGGTTGCATGGCGCTTTGCTGCTGAATAAGTGAGACCACATATCTCCGACCCCCTCTGTGATGACGTTCACTATCTTTGAGTAAGGTGGAGGTTATATTATAGTTATATTGCTATGGGGACAGGTTCTCACAAATAAATCGTCTATCCTATCTATAACATCATTATTTTACTACCATGGCTCCCCTAATCCTAACATAAGAGAATTTAGCTATGAATAAACATAACAAAAACAAAAGATAAAGAAATAAAGAACATTGCAAATTAAAGAGAGTAAAGAGAGAATTACTTATTAATATCCGGAAAAGAGAGCAGCAGTATCAGGTTACAAAAGGGAGAAAAAGAGAAAGAGAGGAGAAGAGAGAAAAGAGAGAGAGAGAGAGAGAGAGAGAGAGAGAGAGAGAGAGAGAGAGAGAGAGAGAGAGAGAGGGAGAGAGAGGGAGAGAAAGAGAAAGAGAGAGAGAGAGAGAGAGATGGGGAGAGAGAGAGAGAAGAGAGTTTAAACCTAATGACGTTTTTCCTATTTATAGGAAAGACAATTATTAACCTAAACGATATTAAAATCTTGCGGCAGATAGAAAAGTACTCGATCAAGTGGTTTAAAACTCCTCTATCGAGTAAATTATAGCAAAACCTCTCGATCGAGTAGAAAACCTACTCGATCGAACACTATCTAAAATAAGCAATTCGATCGAGGACTTAAACTACTCGATTGAACACTATGCTACTCGATCGAGTGGTTTCCAGCATATAATTCTTGCTTCGCGCACTGAACTTCAAACGGCCGCTATTTCTTCGTTACTTGGCAAACAAAGCATTTCCGGTGGTGTTGGAAAGCTAAGAGGACAAGCTTTCATTTCCAATTGGAATCACCTAAAAATCTGTTGTATAACTCAAGATATGGCTCTTCAAAGTAGGCACTAGTAATTTGAAGTTCTTCCTTTGCTCGCCTAGCTTATCTTACTTCTTTGCTCATCACAATTAGTAGTTTCCAAGCTCTGACTCAACTCATATCCTAAATGCATGTATAGAGACATGTTTTAGTCTTGATTATGCTCCTTTCCGGTTCATACCTGTAAATAATACAAGAGAAACCAAAGTAGACAATTCGGGGGATATTTGTAGCTAAACACTACTAAATATGCATTGGAATGCGTGCAAATGAAGTACAAAATACCTATATAAAATGCACGCATCATGTGACTCCAGTAGATAATAAATTCTCTAATATATTGTGTTATTGATATAAATCCAAACTTTGGTATTTAGATACAAGTTGTGATTCTCACCCCTTTTAATGTAATATAGGGCATGTGAGCAAAGACAAAGGCAAGGACAAGCAAGCTTGAGGAAGATCTTCAACAAGGGATGCTAGGGTTACCGCCCATAGTAGAAGACCTATGGAAGCTTGGCTTTTATTTTATATTGTCTTCTAAGTATTATTGTATTTTGACTTATTATTTTAGAACTTCTTTTGATTTCCGTGTTGGACATGGAAATTTTTTATATTTCCATTACGCAAACAATGGTTGTATGAATTTTAATGACTTGGCTTTCAACCCAAGTCATTCGATTTATGGAATTTGCTTTGTTCTAAAAACTGGTCATTATACACTTTTTACATGAAAAACATGAATTGATTTGACTTAAATTTATCATAAAAGAATTACAACGATTGGATCATTGTATTGAGTTCATAAGCCATGAATTTGATTCCCTCTTATGCTTTTATGACTAAATATCACATCTTATTTGACATAAGAAAGTCAAATAGAGTTATTTGACCTCAAGGTAGAGAATTTTATAAACCAATTGATAACACCACTTATAAGTAAGACTTATAACCACTCATAAGACTCCATACGAGCTATGAGAGGTCTTAAGACCCTAAAATTGTATAAGACATGGATATGAATCCAATCCTTTATCTTATAAAGGCTAGTCTATCTTACTACTAGATTACAATGTCATTACAAGAGGGTCATCTACTAAGGTTATAATGTGCAATATTTTCTTCCTTCACAAGTTTAAGTATCAAATTGTTTGTTGCTTATAAAGCTATCTTTCGAGAAAAATAGATGTATTTTTCAAAAGATAGAGTGGGAGAAAATTAGCAACAAGACTAGTGAGGAGACCAAAAGAAAGCTTGTTAGGTCAAACTCAAGGCTAGTGAGGAGACCAAAAGAAAGCTTCTTAGGTTACACTCGAGACTAGTGAGGAGATCAAAAGAAAGCTTCTTAGGTCAAAATCAAGACTAGTGAGGAGACCAAAAGAAAGTGTACTTCAATAAATATTATGAAGTGGTTGTATCAATAAATTTCAATTCAATTTTACATAAGAGGCTAATGAACTAAGGTGAAATCTTTGCATAAGAGTTGCATAGATAGACATTAAGTTGTCTACAAAGCTAAGTTAAAATATAACTACGCTAAGATCCACATCATCATTGCTACACCTCATAGTGTATATAATCATGTTAGATGTTAAAACCAATTTCTAAATAGGTATTTAGAAAAGGGTGTGTGTATGACATAAGCACAAGGTTTTAATCGATCAACACTTAAAAATTGCAATGATCATTTCAATTATGTGATAATAAGAATGGTTTCACTCGAGTTGTGTAGAAGCCATGAGTATACATGGATTTAAGTGGGAGTCAAAAATTGCCATGTTTAGACATGAAGTTCAGTGGGAGAAATTGTCTTTCATGTTAATGCCACATTACTCATTGAGAATGACATGCTGACACTACCATCTATAAAGGAGTGTTTTGGTTTTCAATTCTCGATGAAAGTTGACATGATGCATACTAAAATTCCAAATCTATTATGTCACAGGGAAATTTATATTGGCACTTAGATAAGTATCTTATGTTGATAAGATTCTTTATTGTTTAATATCAACATAGGTTGAGGAGGTTATTCATTTTTATGAAAGTGGAATTACTATGATAGATTCATAGTCATTCATTGAACCCCATGAGTTGTTGATCACATAAAATCGATTGCTAATATTTCCGCCATTTGAACGGCCGTGTATGCCAATATATGCACATGCCATGATGAATCATATGCTTTGAGCATAATGAGTCAATGACAAGTTATTTCATATGAAGGTCATTTGAAAGCCTTTAAGAACATCCATTATAATTCCTGAGAAGAACTGAGGATCCGTTCTTGTGTTTGGATGACATACTAAGTTGTGTGTTGAAGGATTACACAAGCTTTAGTCTCCAGACTTGTAAGGATTTATTGAAGTCCTAGGCTAATTTTATTGACTCGGGAATAAGTGACTAGAAAAATGTTTTAGAATCAATCATTGCAAGTTCTACAAATGGAGTCTGAGTACATTGTAATAAGGTGGTTCATAAAGGGACTATAGGTAGATCCTTCCACCAATTATTTTATCACAAGTTATATGATGGCAGTAGGAGCATCTTTCAAGTTAAAGAGCCGAAGTATAAGAAGAAGCCTAGACATATACTTAGAAAAGTTCATGACATTAGAAATGACATTGAATAGAAGGAAAATGCAATTCATAAAGTTGGACTGAATGGATACATGGTATATCCACTAACCAAGCTTTTATTGCACCTAGACAAGTGTAAAATGTACACTTTAGATTATAAGATATGAAGTAGTAATATGGTATTGAATATTCATATGTGATAATCGCATTTATCATTTGAGTTTCTTAAACTTATCTATTGCTTTGTTATATCAAAATAGGTTGTTAAGATAATATTGAACCCTATTAAAGTGAACTGGATTAACATAGTAATTGCCCCTAGTTACTTACATAAGGTGACATCTCTAAGTGATTAGAGTGTGAGTCGACTGATGGCAAGTTCAACTGCCATAAGGTCATAAGAGATGACTAGTCAATCACATAAGCAGACTGTAAGAGACACTCTGTCGGACAGTGACCGCTAATAGAGTTCTGGTAATTTATAGAGCCTGGTCGTGGCGAGATCTACTATAGTATTCTTTTGAGTCAATTCTTTAACTAAAGACTATTCGCCCAAGTTGGCACAGTTTCTGAGTGACTTTAAGTTATGCTCTACGACTTTCATAAATGAGGTCAAATGGGCATCTCTTGGGTCATGATGAGCTGTGGCTAAACAAAAGAAATAGTGCAATAGGAATTGTCCACCTCCTTGTCAGAGTTATTTAAAAATATCAGGGCCACTCGAGGAGTAGTGAACTGAAAATGCGTGGCCACGCTCGGAAGGTATCTACGGTAGATAATTCCGGTCCGACAGTTACTCTCCAGTTCGAGGAAACCACTCTTGATATGATCACTTGCAAGAATGACCTGCAAGACACCTTGCATTTAGTGGAAGATATTAATAGGACAAGAGAATTGGTGATGCACACTTGTCTCGGACAAGTGGGAGATTGTTTGAGTATGTGTCCTCAACAATAGTGTGATCACAATATTAAAACTCATGATAAGAATACATAAAGGGATGATTCATTTTCATACGTCAACTGATCAACATTAATCGGTAATGATTGGCTGACTAGAGTTTGACATTACTGTCGTTTGACGGTGGTGATCAGTTGATCCCTTAAAGTCACACCTAAAGGATGAATCCCTTAATAGATAAATTAATTAATTGTATATTGATACATATTAATTAATTTCTTAAAATTGAACAATTTACATATGTGAGTAAGAATATGAAGTTTATTGTAATTCGATTAAATGAGATTCATTTTAGTAATTAAAATGTTATGTTACTAAAACATTGTTTGTGAAACAATTAAATTAAGAATGGTTGGTTAATAATAATTACAACGTGTTGTAAATTATATTAACATAACCCATTTTATACACTTATGATTATGAATTACTAGTCAATTATTATACATAATTGAATTAATATATGTAATGATATTTAATTATTAAATATGCATTAATATTATTAAGAAACATGTTACATGTTACATGTTACATGCCACACATTGTGTGACAAAATGACAATTAACAAAATAAAATGGACTCCATATTACCTAAGGGGCACCGGTTTTTAGAGGGTATTAAGGTGAAATGGTTAAATTGTTTTTAATTGTGGAAAACACAATGATTACCATTATAACGTAATCTACGCCCTAGGTCATTTTGAGAAGAACAACTCTAAAAAGAAAAGTGGCATGCATTGGCTCCCTTGGCCACTCCTCTCCACCGGTTTTTCCACCCTCACAATAAGAATAAGAATTGTTCTTATTCTTAGATAATTCATTCTTACATTTTTACAAAATCTCTCTTACTTTCTCTCATCTCTCTAAAATAAGTTTTAGAATATAATTGTTCAAAAATCTAATTTATTTAGATTACTAAAGTAGTAATAAGAAATAATATTAAGATTAAATTTTAAGGGTTCTAATAATATATCTAGTTAATATATTATTAGATTTAAGGGGTAATCTTGGTGCCATCAAGAGGAGAATCTCTACTATTGGGAATTTAGATGATCATCCATAAACTTGTAGCACAAGAACAAGTGTGGGAAGGAGTCCTCACTTATGCCCTAAACCGATTTATACAAATGTAAGGAACACTATTCTTACTTTTCTATTTATATTATGTTATGCATGCACTAGATCAACATCTAATTTTATGAGAAATTTAGATCAATAATTAAAGAGTTTAATTAGAGGGTTATTGAATCCTTTCACTAACAACAATCACATAAATTCCAATTACCATATGCAAAATCCCTTTTCCCCAATTCCCAATTCAAGTCAAACCCTAAAAGATCAATCAAAGGACTAAGGAAATCAAGGACTTACCGACACCGACGATAGAATGAGAGATGAAGAAACTTGTTAACAATCACACACACTAGAGAGAGACTTAGAGAGGATTAGAGCGTCGTTGAAGTGTTTAGGTTTTGTAAAATGTAATTAGAAACTGATTAACGCGTTTTATATAACTCTTATCATCTCTAAATCAAACCGCGGAAAAATGTCTGTCAGACCGGATACTCGGTCGAGTACAAAGTATACTCGACTGAGTACGCTCTACTCGGTCGAGTATTCCCCATACTCGGCCGAGTATTCCTGGGCAGTAAACTGTCCAGACTATACGACACCCCTTACTCGGCCGAGTAAGCTATATTCGGCCGAATACAAGCTTAGGAAACCGTAGTATTACAGTCTTCCCTCCTTAAAAAGAATTTCGTCCCCGAAGTTCACTCTATACACATAAAAGAAGACCAACAAAACCCACAAAACACCCGCCATATAAGACAAAACACCCAACAAGACACCCAACACTAGCTAAACTAACACAAAACATAACTAACCCAACTCAAACTAACTCAAAAACAACCACGCGACCATCTCCTACCCCCCTAAAAAGACAAAGGTTACGTCCCCGTAACCAAACATACCTGATCAAAAAGGGTGGGAAAACGCTCTCGCATCGCCTCCTCGGGTTAGCATGTGGCCTCTTCCAGATTATGGTTAGACCAAAGTACCTTGAGTAAAACAGTCTCACCATTTCTTGTCTTGCGCACCTTGTGGTCCAAGATCTCTTTAGGAACCTCTGCGTAAGACAAGGACTCATCCAGTTCGATGTTCTCGATCTCAAGCACATATGACGGGTCACTCACATACTTTCGGAATTGCGAAACATGAAACACGTTGTGGACTCGATCCAAAGCTGGTGGTAAAGCTAATCTGTAAGCCACTTCACCTATACGATACAAACTCTCATATGGACCGATAAACTTCTGGCTTAACTTACCCTTCTTTCCAAACCTCATAACTCCTCGCATTGGTGACACTTTCAAAAGAACTTTGTCACCTACTGCGAACTCGATGTCCCTGCGGTGCAAATTGGACATAACTCTTCTGGCGATCCTGGACCGCTTTCATCTTTTGACGAATTAGCCGACCTTGTTCAACCATATCCTGCACCATCTGTGGTCCTAAAACCACTGCCTCTGCATTGTCCTCCCAACAAACTGGACTTCGGCACTTCCTGTCATACAAAGCCACGAAATGTGTCTTCCCGATATTAGTATGGTAGTTGTTGTTATACAAGAACTCGATCAAATCCAGTCTATCCTCCTAACTCCCACCGAACTCCATGGTACAAGCTCTCAACATGTCCTCCAAAGTCTTGATAGTCCTCTCAGTCTGACCATCTGTTGCAGGATGAAAAGTTTGATAAAACGTGAGATGACTTTGTAACTCCTGTAACTCCTGCCAAAACTATAACCTCGCATCAACTCCTGTAACTCCTGCCAAAACTTCGATAAACACCTCACATCTCGATCTGACACTATATCCTTGGGTATACCATGTAACCGGACCACATGTTTTCTGTAACTCAAAGCTAGATGTATCTTGGTCCAGGTATCCTTCATTGGAACAAAGTGAGTTGACTTTGTTAACCGATCGACGATCACCCAAATCATATTGTTACCTTGCTGTGTCCTTGGTAACCCCATGATAAAGTCCATAGAGATCGACTCCCACTTCCACTCAGATACCTCAAGAGACTGGATCTTACCATGTGGTCTCCGTTGCTCACCCTTGACCCGTTGGCATGTCAAACATCTAGCCACGAACTCAGCCACATCTCTCTTCATATTAGGCCACCAAAAAGTTTTCTTGAGGTCTTTATAAAGCTTGTCACCTCCTGGGTGAACCGAATAAGGAGTACAATGAGCCTCTGTCATGATTACTCTCCTCAAGTCTGCATCATCAGGAACACACCATCCCCCCTCAAAACGAACACTCTCATCTGAGTGGATAAAAAACCTGGAAACTATGCCACCCTCCACTCTAGACTTGCATTCTTGGATTTTAGGATCAAGATCTTGTTTCCTCTTGATATCCTCATACAAATCTGGCTCGATCGTCAAATCCCCGATGGTATCCCCTTTTCGAATCATATGGATCCCCATCTTGGACATCTCATCCCTCAGCTTCAGCAAAGACATAGCTGTACACAACGAATGAACACTCTTCCTACTCAAAGCATTTGTAACAACGTTAGCCTTACCCTCGTGATAGATGATATCCATGTCATAGTCCCCGACGAGCTCATCCACCGTCTATGTCGCATGTTAAGCTGTTTCTGAGTGTAGATATATTTCAAACTCTTATGATTTGAAAACACCTTAAATATTTCCCCGTAGAGATAGTGCCTTCAAATCAAGAGCAAAAACAACTGCACCCAGTTCCAAATCATGAGTAAGGTAGTTCTCCTCATATGGCTTCAGTTGCCTTGACGCATAAGCTATAACCTTCCCATTCTGCATCAGAACATATCCCAGCCCATTCTTTGAAGCATCAGTAAATACTTCAAAGTTCTCACAACCCTCAGGTAAAGCTAGGATAAGAGGTGTGGTCAAACGCTCCTTTAAGGTCTGGAACATCGTCTCACAACTCGCATCCCATCGAAAACTGGCCTCTTTCCTCATCAAAGCTGTCATAGGTCGAGGTATCATAGAAAGGTCCTTCACAGACCTCATGTAGTAACCGGCGAGACCCAAGAAGCTCTGAATCTCAGCAACATTCTTTGGTGATTCCCACTTGGTCACTGCCACAATCTTGCTAGGATCCACTGACAGTTCCTTTTTAGATATCACATGCCCTAGAAAAGCCACTTCCTCTAACCAGAACTCGCACTTGGATAGCTTGGCATAAAGTTGATTGTCTCCCAAAGTGTGCAAAACTAGCCTCAAGTGCTCCTCATGCTCTTCCTTAGTCTTAAAGTAGACTAAGATGTCATCAATGAAGACAACCAAAAAACTTGTCCAAGAACGGATTAAAGACTCGGTTCATCAGATCCACGAAAGCTGCAGGTGCGTTTGTCAAACCAAAAGGCATCACTACATACTCATAGTGGCCATAACGGTATCGAAAATATGTTTTAGGAACATCCTTATCTGCTATCCTCAACTGGTGATAACCCGACCTCAAATCGATCTTAGAGAACACCCTTGCATCGCTCAACTGGTCAAAAAGATCATCAATCCTTGGCAAAGGATACTTGTTCTTTACCATGACAAGATTCAACTCCATGTAGTCAATGCATAATCTCATGCTCCCATCTTTCTTCTTCACAAACAACACTGGTGCTTCCCATGGTGACACACTAGGCCGGATATACCCCTTGTCTAACAGATCATGTAACTGTTTCTTCAACTCTTCCAGTTCTTTAGGTGTCATACGGTATGGTGCTTTAGATATAGGGCATGTTCCCGGTTTAAGCTCCACATTGAAGTCGATATCCCTCTTAAGTGGTAACCTCGGTATCTCTTCTGGAAAGTCATCACTAAAATCTCCCACCACATGTATATCAGAAGCTGTCAGCTATTCTACACGTTGATCTCTCACTTGGCAAAGAATCAAGGGACACTTCTTCCTCAAACATGACTTTAAGGTCATTACCGCGACAAACTTACACTTAGGCCTCACAATAAACCCCTTATAGGACACCCTTATACCCTTATGACCCTTCAGAGATATTTTATTTTGTCGACAATCTATCTTAGCATCATACTTACCCAACCAATCCTTCCCGGCGATGACCTCAAACCCATCCATAGGAAACTCTAACAAGCCGGTAAATCTACCTCTCCAACCAACATAAACACATCCTTATACAACTTGACACAAGACACCGACTCCCCGGAAGGTATAAACACACTATCCTTTACAAGCTCAAACTCCCCCAAACTCATAGACAAAGCATGGCCTCTAGACACAAAGGAGTGTGTTGCTCCAGAGTCAAACAAAACAAAAGATGGTGTATTATGAACAAGAAAGGTACTGGTAACTACATGAGCATCATTCTTAGCTTCCTGCTTGTTCATCATAAAGAGCTTCCCGCTGCTTTTCTGGCCTCCACCCTGGACCGAGGCATTAGAAGTACTTGGCTTAGCCACCGATTTATGAGTCACACTGTTGTTCGGGCGCTGATAAAGTCCGCCACTGTTGCTGTTGAAACCACCATTTTTGTTCTGCCTCCAGGGTTACTCCACGACCCCGATGGCCTGTTGCTGGCAAAACTCGGACTCGGACCCTGTGAGAAACTTCCCTGATACGCCCCTGACGTCCCTTCAACTCTGGCACTGATATAATCGTACTTCTTGTGACCCATTCCTCCACAGTTGAAGCATGTCATATTGGAGTTGTCACTGGCACTCCGACCTCCACCTCTTCCCCAAGTTAAAGATCCCCCAGAAACCCAGATCCTCCCAAAAAGGCTCTAGACTTACCATAATTGCCTTCTTGTGGCCCGACTGATTGCCACTCTCCCTTTCTACTTTCCTCTTTTTAGTTGTGGTCCTCTCCATAGCGTCTTTGGATAAATCAACTAACCTCTCAGCTTGTCTGGCCCTCAAGTACACATCCTTCAGATCGGTGATAACCCCGGCCGGTAACCTGTTCATGATCTTGGGTGCCAACCTCCTTTCGAAACGAAGAGCTAAACCCCGCTGCCCCAGCTGTATGTCCTCTGCATAACGTGATAACTCGAGGAACCGATGGTAGTACTTCGTCACCATCATGTCGTTAGTCATGGTGATGGATATGTTCCGGCGGAAATTGTTCTCTCATGGCGCTCTTCAAACCCGACCACGGTATAACACCGTCCCTCTCCGCTCTGTAAAAAGCTCGGGCATCCTCCTTCACGTTCTGCCACCACGCTGCAGCTTCACCCCTCAGATAATACACTGCTTGTTCAACAGCTAACTCCGGTGGGCACTTAACAACCTCTAGGAGACTCTCCATCTCACGATATCAGTTGTCAAGCAGCTTAGGTTCCCCAATGCCCTCGTAAGTAGGTGGGTTAAAGTGGGCGATGATAGTGCTCAGGTGGGTGGCATCCACCGGTTTCTCCGCCCCCTTACCCACATTCTTAAGAGCCTCAAGGAGTACATCATGTTGCTCGATCATACGGGCTACCTCCTCTTTGGACATCTCAGTTGCTTGGATATACGCGGATGACCTCTTTGGCGGCATTTTGAGCTGATAAGAAGCAGGGAAACGTAAGCACAAAGCCTACAGCTTAAAATATAAATGACCCTCCGCCAAAGAAGCACGCGGACGAGTATAATATAATACTCGGTCGAGTATGGACTACTCGGTTGAATACTACCAGTACTCGGTCGAGTGTTCCACTCCAGAAGCCAACGTCGAAAACACAGAAAACATACTCGGTCGAGTATGGGTGATACTCGGTCGAGTATGCTCCACTCGGTCGAGTGTGCTCTAATACTCGGTTGAGCTGATACAACCAGTAGCTGCTGATACGCACACCCCAAACAACACTCGTTCGAGTTCTTGGTTACTCGGCCGAGTACCTCCTACTCGGTCGAGTACCCGCTCTGCTCGGCCAAGTTAGGCCAAAAACTAGATACAACTATTCGTAAACATACTCTACACATGCTTTTCTACCTAAAATATACATACGATATGTCACTACACTTTGAAAGCCACATAATAAACACTTAACATGGCAATATATTCCATGCTCAAAATCTAATACCGATAAATTTCAATGCACCTTTCACATACTATCACATTCCACCGCTTCTGTCATATCATCCAACCATTGAACAAGAGTCACATTTCAAGTACTACACACACACACACATGACTCGACATACAACAGTTCCCCCTCCCCCCCCCCCCCCACGTGATCGGCTTGAGATCGTAAAGGCCTTAATGCGACTCCAGGACGTCTCCCAAGTCTTTGCGGTAGCTCCAAACAACTCTCCGCGGTTCATTTTATTTAGACTCCTAAATTTCATTGGATTCATTAGTTTTAGGTGTCAGAATCGTCTCTCTGATACCACTTTGGAACACCCCCACATACCAAGGTACCTTACCAAGGACCACCCTGGCATGAGAGACTGTTATTATCTCGGTTGCCCGAGGTTGGTATATCAAAGTTAACAATCCAAACACAATTATTAAAGTATAAATGAATAAGGTTTACATATTCTCCAAAACCAAAAACCAAAGTACAACTGTGAAAGTCTAACAACTAGAAATGAAAGCTAGTCTCTTGACGGCGGAAGCTAGATTCGAGTGGTGACTCCCCATGACTGCCCCATAGCTAAAGAACTCCATCACCTGTCATAATCTGCTCACCATCCCCGAATGGATCACCACGGATTTTATAAACAACAACGGGATCAGTTACTGTATAATCAAAATAAGACGAGTACGAAAGATAAACATTGATCATCAGCCATCTCCAACTCCAAATCACAATAACTGCAACTCAATTTAATTAAACAGTAAACCGAGTAGGGAAACCCTACCTTAGCACAACTGCAAGAGACACAAGCAATGCAATCTAGAATGGCTCCTCTACGAAGTCCTCACCTAACAACAATCACATAAATTCCAATTACCATATGCAAAACCCCTTTTCCCCAATTCACAATTCAAGTTAAACCCTAAAAGATCAATCAAAGGACTAAGGAAATCAAGGACTTACCGACACCGATGATAGAATGAGAGATGAAGAAACTTGTTAACAATCACATACACTAGGTAGAGACTTGGAGAGGATTAGAGCGTCGTTGAACTGTTTAGGTTTTGTAAAATGTAATTCGAAACTGATTAACGCATTTTATATAACTCTAATCATCTCTAAATCAAACCGCGGAAAAACGCCCGTCAGACCGGATACTCGGTCGAGTACAAAGTATACTCGACCGAGTACGCTCTACTCGGTCGAGTATTTCCCATACTCGGCCGAGTATTCCTGGGCAGTAAACTGTCCAGACTATACGACACCCCTTACTCGGCCGAGTAAGCCCTGGTTCGCATACATCTCCCTAGCACTCACCTTCACCTTATCCCACCACTCGCTAGCTGCTTCCCTCAGGTAAAACGCAGCTTGTTCTACTCTCATCTCATCAGGACAGTGAACCCATATCCTTAGCATACCTAGACTTCTCATTAAACTGCTTGTAGTACTCAGCAACTGACATATCAGATGTCATCTTAAACCCATCAAACTCCTCTCTCAGCTTACTCCTCACATGCTCCGGTACAAACTCTTTCCTCATAGCCCTCCGAAACTCTTCCCAAGATATAGCAGGTAAGCCCTGGTTCGCATACATCTCCCTAGCACTCACCTTCACCTTATCCCACCACTCGCCAGCTGCTTCCCTCAGGTAGAACGCAGCTTGTTCTACTCTCATCTCATCAGGACAATCAACCAGGTCTAGTATGTTCTCCATCTCACGATGCCAGTTGTCAAGAAGGTTTGGTTCCCCGGTTCCCTTTTACTCTTTTGGGTTAAACCTCGCTATATAAAGGCTGATCTTAGAGTGATCAACCTCCTTATCCTTTCCCACTTTCTTTAGGGCCTCCGTAAGAGCATCCTGATGCTCCAACATCTTAACGATATCATCTATGTTCATGCTCTCAGCTCTCGCATACAAAGCGTTTCTCTTGGGCGGCATCTTGAAACTATATAAGAAAGGCTAGATATAAACATATGCACTAAAACTTCAAAACGCGAAAGCAGACTGCCCAGAACACACTCGATCGAGTGCATAAACCTACTCGATCGAGTAGAGGCTACTCGATCGAGTGCCCACCATACTCGATCGAGTGCCCCGACATCAGACCCAAAACAGACCTTCTGATCTCTAACATACTCGACCGAGTAGCACAGCTACTCGATCGAGTGACCCCCTACTCGATCGAGTGCCCTTTTTACTCGATCGAGTGCCCAAAAACACGATTCTGGTTGTAAAAACGTCAAATACCCACTCGATCGAGTCAGACCCACTCGACCGAGTATCTCACCTACTCGATCGAGTACCCCCTTACTCGATCGAGTCATGCTGACTCGTATGTACTACCCGCATGTTATCTCTCATATCCCAACATACTATACAGGTTTATAAACTCAACATTATAACATAACTAAACATACAATTCTACACAACTCTTCATATGATCAACAAAAAAACTAGTTCATGTTATCAAACGCCACATAATAAACATCCAACATGCTTCTTATTCGAACAACATTTTATATACTTCACCAACTTTTCATTCACAATCTCAACCTTCTACTCCAAACATCCAACAATTGACAACATACATCGTCACATCCACATACAAGCTAACAAACATCATATACGACCTTGACATATACCCCCCATGTGACCGGTTCAAAATTGTAGGGCGAGTTCGCGACTTTAGGACGTCTCCTAAGCCTTTGCATTAGCTCCTACAACCTTTACCCCGGGTTCATTTTATTTGACTCCCTATGTTCATTAGATTCATTGGTTACAGATTTCAGGATCGTCGCTCTGATACCATTTTGTAACACCCCCATACTCCAAGTGCCTTACCAGGACCACTCAGGTATAAGGATACTACCATCTCGGTTACCCGAGGCAATGATAATCATCAGACAATAACGAAACAACATTTAAATAGTATAACTTTAGTGAAAGGTTACAATCCAAAACCAAATACCAAAATACGAATACATGTTCTCAAAACCAACTGTCTACTCAGCTAGATGAAATGTTTATTAAACTACTAAAGCTACAGCGAAAGACTTCTATCGTCAGACGGTGGCACATCCCAGCTATCCCATGTAACTCGACTCATACTTGCTCAATAACTGCTCACCATCCCCGAATGGATCACCATAGTTTTTAAAACATTAAACGGGGTCAGTACTAATCACACAATTTATATAAACCAACAACACAGTAAACAAGCAGCTCAATCATCACAGATATTCTCCGAACTCCAAACCCAACTCCACAATCCTGACTACACACTAAAGTGTGTAGCCCTGCCAGAGTGCCCATCGCAACAGGTCACTCCACGCCGCCAGTGGGGGACCGCAGCCGTACCCACCAAATCCCCGCTCATCTCCATCGAGCGATAAACCCAAATTCCTTAATGTGCACATCCCTCCTGTGGCGGGTTCCACAGGAGGCGAATAATGGGTGTGAAGCCACTCCCGCAAGTGACTCCACTCAGCCAGGGACGCGCCCCGAAGAACACAGACAGATATAAACAATCACAACTACTATTAACAACCAAATCCAGCAATCGTCACAATACGAGTATGATAATATTCAACAATCACAAAACACCAGCAATGCATTATGGGACTAATAGTGAGTAGGGAAACCCTACCTGGAAAGCATCACAATCAGACGGTCTCAACAGCTGATATCAAAAGGCTTCTTCTACGAATCCTCCTCCTAACATACAAACATATAATCACTACCAATCACGAAATACAACAAAACCCCCAAATCCCAATACTAGGGTTTAACCAACTTTAATGAAATACTATAAAAACGGTACGTAGATCTTACCCTCGACGCAAGGATCACAAAGGTATAAAGAAAGGTAAAATCCGACCTTCTAAGCTCCGGGATTTGCCAACAATGCGATTGATGCGAAGAACGTAGTTTGTTTTCTCTTTTGAAAGCAATTAGGTTATAAAAGTGTTTAAAGAAAAGTGGCGGAAGTAATTATATACTTAATCATATTATTAACAAAACCCGACAAATCATCCCCCCGTAAACCGGCTACTCGATCGAGTAGCTGAGGTACTCGATCGAGTGCCCCCCTACTCGATCGAGTACCCAACAGGTCAGAAACTGTTTTTAAAACGCAACACACCCTTACTCGACAGAGTAAGGCCTACTCGATAGAGTACCCAAAGACTCATAAAACCGCAGTATTACAGTCTTCCCTCCTTAAAAAGAACTTCGTCCCCGAAGTTCAAGCCACAACAAAACAAAGACACACACTACTACACTCCCGACTCAACAACCAAAACAAAACTCAACATACAACATGTTACTAACCCAAACTCAACCCGACTAAACCACAACAAACATACCGACACAACATAAAAAGGTATAAAAAGCTCCCAAAAACTCTTCGCGATCATCTCCTACCCCCCTAAAAGAAACAAGGTTACGTCCCCGTAACCATACATACCTGATCAAAAAGGAAAGGGTAACGCTCTCTTATGGACTCCTCTACCTCCCATGTAGCTTCCTCAGTCTCGTGGTTAGACTAAAGGATCTTAAGTAAAACTGTCTCACCACTCCTAGTCTTCCTAACCTTCCGGTCAAGAATCTGCTTAGGTACCTCAAGATATGATAAGGACTCATCTAGCTCTAAGCTCTCTGCCTCTAACACATGTGACGGGTCACTCACATACTTCCGCAGCTGAGATACATGAAACACATTATGCACTCTCTCTAACGCTTGGTGGTAAAGCCAGACGATATGCAACCTCTCCAACCCGCTCTAAGATCTCATAAGGCCCGATGAACTTCTGACTCAGCTTGCCTTTCTTCCCAAATCTCATAACCCCACGCACAGGAGACACTTTCAGAAGAACCTTGTCCCCAACCTGAAACTCTATATCCCGGCGATGTAGATCTGCATAACTCTTTTGCCTATCTGATCTGCTCTCATCCGTTCCCTGATCATCTTAATCTTTTCAACCATCTCATGTACCATCTATGGTCCTAGAACCACTGCCTCAGCACTGTCGTCCCAACAAATCGGACTCCTACATCTCCTCTCATATAAAGCCTCAAACGGTGCCATGCCAATACTAGTGTGATAGCTGTTGTTGTAAGAAAACTCTATCAAATCCAACCTCTGTTCCCAGCTACCACCAAAGTCCATCACACAAGCTCGTAACATATCCTCAAGAGTCTTGATCGTTCTCTCAGTCTGACCGTCTGTCGCAGGATGAAATGCCGTACTCATCTTCAAAGTTGTTCCCAAAGATTCCTGCAACTCTTTCCAAAACCTTGAGATAAATCTCGCATCTTTCATTGGCACAAAGTGAGCTGACTTGGTCAGTCGATCCACTATTACCCATATCATGTTGTTACCCTGTTGACTCTTTGGCAAACCCACGATAAAATCCATAGAAATGGATTCCCACTTCCACTCAGGTACCTCTAAAGATGAATCTTACCTTGTGGTCGTCATTTGTTCCCCTTTAAATCTCGGCATGTCAAACAACGGGCCACAAACTCATTGTTTCTTTCTTCATCCAGGCCACCAAAACGTGTTCTTTAAATCCTTGTACAGCTTGTCACCACCTGGATGTACTGAATATGGTGTACAATGTGCCTCTGTCATGATAGTCTTTTTCAGCTCCTCATCATTAGGGACACACCACCTCCCATCAAACCTCAAACTACTATCTGTATGAATAGAGAATCGAGACACTGTCCCTTTCTCTACTCCAGCTCTCCACTCAACCAACTTAGGATCCAACGCCTGTTTACCTCGAATATCATCATAAAGATCAGATTGTACTGTCAAATCTCCCACGGCATCCCCTCTCTGCATCATATGTATCCCAAACTTCCCCACCTCATCTCTCAACCTCATCAAAGATAGAGCTGTACACAAAGAATGTACACTCTTCCTACTCAAAACATCTGCAACAACATTGGCTTTCCCTTCATGGTAGATAATATCCATGTCATAATCGCCAATCAGCTCCATCCACCTCCTCTGTCTCATGTTCAACTCCTTTTGAGTGAAGATGTACTTGAGACTCTTGTGATCCGAAAATACCTTAAAGGTCGCCCCATAAAGGTAATGTCTCCAAATCTTGAGAGCAAACACCACTGCACCCAACTCCAGATCATGTGTAGGATAGTTCTCCTCATAAGGTTTCAACTGCCTAGAAGCATAGGCAATCACTTTACCATTCTGCATCAACACACATCCCAACCCATTCTTTGAGGCATATGTATAAACCTCAAAGTTCTCGATCCCTTCAGGCAATGCTAAGATAGGAGCTGTGGTCAAACGCTCCTTTAATGTTTGGAACGCCGTCTCACAACTCTCATCCCAACGAAACCTGTTCTCTTTCCTCATCAAAGCTGTCATAGGTCTCGCTATCTTGGAGAAATCTTTCACGAACCGTCTGTAGTATCCAGCTAAACCCAAGAAACTCCTAATCTCAGCAACATTCTTTGGTGCTTCCCACTTTGTCACTGCCTCAATCTTTGCCGGATCCACAACTACTCCCTCCTTGGAGATCACATGCCCCAGAAAAGCAACTTTCTCTAACCAGAACTCACACTTGGGCAGCTTAGCATATAACTCATGCTCCCTCAAAGTCTGCAACACAATCCTCAGATGCTCCTCATGCTCCTCCTTAGTCTTGGAGTAGACTAAGATGTCATCGATAAACACCACCACAAACTTGTCCAAAAACTGTCTGAAGATTCTGTTCATCAAATCCATAAACACAGCCGGTGCATTAGATAACCCAAACGGCATCACCACATACTCATAATGGCCATACCTCGATGTGAAAGCTGTCTTTGGTATGTCCACCTCTCTAATCTTCACCTGATGGTACCCCGACCTCAAATCAATCTTGGAAAAGACTGATGCACCACTCAACTGATCAAACAGGTCATCTATCCTTGGCAAAGGATACTTGTTCTTCACTTTGTCACTCGGTTCGGCTCTCTCGTAGTCTATGCACAACCTCAAACTCCCATCTTTCTTCTTGACAAAAAGAACTGGTGCTCCCCACGGCGATACACTAGGTCTAATGTATCCCTTCTCTATCAGATCATCTAACTGTTTCTTGAGCTCCTCCATCTCCTTAGGACCCATCCGTCACGGTGCCTTAGAGATTGGCCCCGTCCCCGTTTTCAACTCAACTGTGAAATCTATCTCCCTCTTCGGTGGCAACCCGGAATCTCCTCGGAAAAACATCGCAAATTCTCCCACCACCGGTATCCGATCAATCGTCGGACTCTCTATCCGGTCATCTCTCACATGGCACAAGATCAAAGGGCATCCCTTCCTCAGATAAGACTTCAAGGTCACAGCTGCAATCAACTTAACTTTGGGTTTGACCACAAACCCACGATAAGACACACTAACACCCTTAGGACCTCTCAAAGACACTTTCTTTTGATGACAGTCTATCTTAGCTTTATACTTTCCCAACCAATCCATCCCGACTATCATCTCAAAACCGTCAAAAGGAAACTCTAGCAAGTCTACAGGTAGATCAACTTGCCCAACTATCATAGACACATCTCTATATAGCCTCCCACATGATACAGACTCACCCGAAGGTATAAAAACTTTCTCACTTACAGACTCATATACCCTCAAACCCAACCGTTTAACATGACTCGAAGATACAAACGACTGAGACGCCCCCGAATCAAACAAAACAAAGGTATGAATACCGTTAACAAGAAAAGTACCAGTGATAACATGTGCATCATCCTGTTTGCTTTCTTGTCCATCATGAACAACTTTCCATCGGTCTTTGTCCACCTCCCGACAAGATCTTGGATGATGTGGTCGGCTTAGCACCCGACCCACGATTGTTGTTGTTGTTCGTAGCTGGTTTTTCGATAAGAATTATCGCCATTGTGGTTACCTCCACCCTGATAGCTCTGACTTCCCCGGTTAGACCATGACCCAGACGGTCTATTGCTCGCATAACTCTGTGCAGGTCCCTGAGAATAGCTCCCCTGAGCCGATCTCTGAAAAGCTCCAGGCATACTCGTGCACTCATGTCTCTTGTGGCCTACACCGCCACAGCCATAGCAAGTCATCCCCCAACTACCACTATTACTCATACGGCCCCGTCCGAAGGAAGCCCCAGCACTGAACCCTGACCCGGAAGAAAACGCTCTAGCCTGATTGTGGTTGCCTTTCTTGTGACTAGATTGGCCACCACCCTCACTCTCAGCCTTTCTTTTCTCAACCACTCTCTCCTGAGCCATCTCCACCAACCTCTCAGCTCTCTCAGCCCTCTTATAAGCTTCCTTAACATCAGTAAGGACTCCCACGGGTAGCTTATCCATGATCTTAGGGGTCAATCCCCTCTCAAACCTCAGCGCCAGGTTCTCCTAACTCAAACCCATATCCTTAGCATACCTAGACTTCTCATTAAACTGCTTGTAGTACTCAGCAACTAACATATCAGATGTCATCTTAAACCCATCAAACTCCTCTCTCAGCTTACTCCTCACATGCTCCGGTACAAACTCTTTCCTCATAGCCCTCCGAAACTCTTCCCAAGGTATAACAGGTAAGCCCTGGTTCGCATACATCTCCCAAGCACTCACCTTCACCTTATCCCACCACTCGCCAGCTGCTTCCCTCAGGTAAAACGCAGCTTGTTCTACTCTCATCTCATCAGGACAGTGAACCAGGTCTAGTATGTTCTCCATCTCACGATGCCAGTTGTCAAGAAGGTTTGGTTCCCCGGTTCCCTTGTACTCTTTTGGGTTAAACCTCGCTATATAAAGGCTAATCTTAGAGTGATCAACCTCCTTATCCTTTCCCACTTTCTTTAGGGCCTCCGTAAGAGCATCCTGATGCTCCAACATCTTAACGATATCATCTATGTTCATGCTCTCAGCTCTCGCATACAAAGCGTTTCTCTTGGGCGGCATCTTGAAACTATATAAGAAAGGGTAGATATAAACATACGCACTAAAACTTCAAAACACGAAAGCAGACTGCCCAGAACACACTCGATCGAGTGCCTAAACCTACTCGATCGAGTAGAGGCTACTCGATCGAGTGCCCACCATACTCGATCGAGTGCCCCGACATCAGACCTAAAACAGACCTTCTGATCTCTAACATACTCGACCGAGTAGCACGCTCGATCGAGTGACCCCCTACTCGATCGAGTGCCCTTTGTACTCGATCGAGTGCCCAAAAACACGATTCTGGTTGTAAAAACGTCAAATACCCACTCGATCGAGTCAGACCCACTTGACCGAGTATCTCACCTACTCGATCGAGTACCCCCTTACTCGATCGAGTCATGCTGACTCGTATGTACTACCCGCATGTTATCTCTCATATCCCAACATACTATACAGCTTTATAAACTCAACATTATAACATAACTAAACATACAATTCTACACAACTCTTCATATGATCAACAAAACAACTAGTTCATGTTATCAAACGCCACATAATAAACATCCAACATGCTTCTTATTCGAACAACATTTTATATACTTCACCAACTTTTCATTCACAATCTCAACCTTCTACTCCAAACATCCAACAATTGACAACATACATCGTCACATCCACATACAAGCTAACAAACATCACATACGACCTTGACATATACCCCCCATGTGACCGGTTCAAAATTGTAGGGCGAGTTCGCGACTTTAGGACGTCTCCTAAGCCTTTGCATTAGCTCCTACAACCTTTACCCCGGGTTCATTTTATTTGACTCCCTATGTTCATTAGATTCATTGGTTACAGATTTCAGGATCGTCGCTCTGATACCATTTTGTAACACCCTCATACTCCAAGTGCCTTACCAGGACCACTCAGGTATAAGGATACTACCATCTCGGTTACCCGAGGCAATGATAATCATCAGACAATAACGAAACAACATTTAAATAGTATAACTTTAGTGAAAGATTACAATCGAAAACCAAATACCAAAATACGAATACAAGTTCTCAAAACCAACTGTCTACTCAGCTAGATGAAATGTTTATTAAACTACTAAAGCTACAGCGGAAGACTTCTATCGTCAGACGGTGGCACATCCCAGCTATCCCATGTAACTCGACTCATACCTGCTAAATAACTGCTCACCATCCCCGAATGGATCACCACAGTTTTTAAAACATTAAACGGGGTCAGTACTAATCACACCATTTATATAAACCAACAACACAGTAAACAAGCAGCTTAATCATCACAGATATTCTCCGAACTCCAAACCCAACTCCACAATCCTGACTACACACTAAAGTGTGTAGCCCTGCCAGAGTGCCCATTGCAACAGGTCACTCCACACCGCCAGTGGGGGACTGCAGCCGTACCCACCAAATCCCCGCTTATCTCCATCGAGCGATAAATCCAAATTCCTTAATGTGCACATCCCTCTGGTGGCGGGTTCCACAGGAGGCAGATAATGGGCGTGAAGCCACTCCCGCAAGTGACTCCACTCAGCCAGGGACGCGCCCCGAAGAACACAGACAGATACAAACAATCACAACTACTATCAACAACCAAATCCAGCAATCGTCACAATACGAGTATGATAATATTCAACAATCACAAAACACCAGCAATGCATTATGGGACTAATACTGAGTAGGGAAACCCTCCCTGGAAAGCAACACAATCAGACGGTCTCAACTGCTGATATCAAAAGGCTTCTTCTACGAATCCTCCTCCTAACATACAAACATATAATCACTACCAATCACGAAATACAACAAAACCCCCAAATCCCAATACTAGGGTTTAACCAACTTTAATGAAATACTATAAAAACGGTACGTAGATCTTACCCTCGACGCAAGGATCACAAAGGTATAAAGAAAGGTAAAATCCGACCTTCCAAGCTCCGGGATTTGCCAACAATGCGATTGATGCGAAGAACGTAGTTTGTTTTCTCTTTTGAAAGCAATTAGGTTATAAAAGTGTTCAAAGAAAAGTGGCGAAAGAAATTATATACTTAATCGCATTATTAACAAAACCTGACAAATCATCCCCCCGTAAACCGGCTACTCGATCGAGTAGCTGAGGTACTCGATCGAGTGCCCCCCTACTCGATCGAGTATCAAGGTTACTCGATCGAGTACCCAACAGGTCAGAAACTATTTTTAAAACGCAACACACCCTTACTCGACAGAGTAAGGCCTACTCGATAGAGTACCCAGAGACTCATAAAACCGTAGTATTACAATAGTACTTTATTATAATGAATCACGATTATATTGTTTATTAACACGCTTACATGCATGTATATGAACTAACAGTTCAATTTTCAATATTTCATAGCAAGCATTGGCTGTTAGCGGCAATCAATGTGAGAAAAAGCA
Organism: Silene latifolia; assembly: GCF_048544455.1. NCBI lineage: Eukaryota > Viridiplantae > Streptophyta > Magnoliopsida > Caryophyllales > Caryophyllaceae > Silene > Silene latifolia. The sequence goes on from NC_133530.1 coordinate 54,973,785, forward strand.
CAGTTGGTGTGGATTCAAACTCGTCGTCAAAAGCTACCAATCAAAACAATATTTATAACTTTACAAACTACTCTTAGCAAAGAGGCAAGTAAAGGTCGGATCCCAAGGGACGGGTATTGATGTAGGATTTTCAATTGTAAATGGTCGTGTCTTAGGGTGTCACAATTTGGGGTTGAGATAGGAGATCAACTAAAACTAATCAACAATAAAAAAAAGGTAAATAAAATGAGATGTAATTTATTGATTAAAAGCACTAGGGTTTCATGGGTTCATAGGGGATTCATGGGAGTTGATCATACAAACATGTTCTCAATTATATGCAAGCACTTATTGTTGTGATGGGATCGAGTTGGTGTATAAGCTTACAATCCCTAGGAAGGTTTGGGTCTCGGAGCCGAATTGATTAGATTGTACAACATCTATAAGTCGACTTAATCCTTCCTATTCAACTATATGCATGGTCTAATGAGGCTCGAGTTGGTGTATAAGCTTACAAGCCTCATTGAAAAGATAGGTGATGGATAAAAAAATGTAAGGATTCATAGGCTCGCATTTCATCAAACATAACATGTGCATAAGTTGAAATCACAACAAGCAAGCTAATAAATTATGAAAACATATTAGATTAAGCATGAATCATTCCCCATGTTGGTTTCCCCTAATTCCTCATTAACCCTAGCTAGGAGACTACTCACTCATTATCAAATTCAACATGCTAATAAGATTGTCAATCAAACTAACAAGGCTAAACATGATGAACAAATGAAAGTAATTAACAATAATTAAAAAAAGGGTTAAGAGAATTATACCTATGGAGATTCCAAAATAATAATGCAAAGAATAATAGAAGTACTTGATGATTGATGGAAGGTTGTCAATCTCCCAATAAACTCAAATGATCTTCTAATTACCCAAAATAAATGATGAACAATAGAGAAATTAACAAAAGATTAAGATTTGATTAATATTGATGAATTGTATTACAACTAATTTGAGAGTATTAAGAACTAATTAAGAGATAATTAAGAATGAATTAAGATCTAATTAGGAGGTTTTTTGCTAATCTAGGTCGTACAATGGGGTATTTATACTAAAGATTAGGTACAAAGATTAGGGTTACTAAGGGCTTAAATGACTATTAAGACCCTAAGAAAAGTTGAGGAAATGCTCCTCTCGAAGGAGATGAGCATATCGTCGTGCTAGTCCTGCCACAATCCGTGCGTCTTGAGCTGTGGCACGGGTTCTCTGACTATAAAGCATAACTTCGTCTATAATTTGGAATCATAGCGAACAACAAAAGTCAAGTGCAGCTTTTTTTTTTATAATGAATTGTATCTTCAAATAAATCATTCACTCATATTTATCACAAGAAACTCCATGTCCTTGCTGGTGAAAGGACACGGGCGTTGTCGCCGGAACCATATGATGCCCTACTAGGGGAAGACAAAACCCAAGATCCCAGTGAATTTCAAAGACAACGTCAACTAAAAGTTCCCAAAAAGGGTTTAGGAATTGGGTTTTTGCCGCCGCCGCTACGCGGCACCGGAAATCATTATCGTAAGTCCTTTCTAAATAGCAATCCTTATTGATGATGCAGATTGTGTGTTGCTTGCTACAACTTATCAATGAATTGTTTATTAATGGAGATTAGGTCGAAAGTCAAGCAATGAGAGAAACTCAACATTTCAACAAGGGGATAAATTTGATGAATAAGCTACCCATGATGCAAAATTCATTTCAATGGACTGAGATTTATAATAGGATAATGAAGAAAATAAGGTTTACTTAGGTAGAGGAAGAGAGAGATTAAAAATGTGAAGCTGAGAAGAAAAAGGAACAAAGAGTGCGAGAATTACTGCATGAAGAATATTACTAATAGAACGTAGCTAAACAAATGCTCATGGGGCGATTTTTAACATATGCCTTTTGTTATTAATAGGACCTGGATAATTCCAATTATTTTATTAGTTAGGTGTGCGATAACGTTTTATACCGAATGTATTTTAGAAGTTCGTAAATATAAACATACAGAATTAATTTTTTACATACGGATTTTACTTTTTTACATATAATCAAACATAATCAAATTAACTCCAACTTCTATCTTTCGAAAACCTAATCTAATTGGTCAAAGGATTTCAACAATGATCTTAATTCAGTAATCAATTAACTAATTTAGTTGCTTTTCAATTGTTATGCACTAAGTCATACGCAACTTAGGAAATGATACATGTAATACAAACCTACATACGTATAACACAATACTTATCTTATCACAGACCTTGAAAGGACGAAAGATACAAAATTCCATCAAATGCGGGATCGAAGGCTAGCTAGCTGTTAGTAATATTCCACTCAGATACATACATGAGTTACAAAGATAATGTCATTAACAAAGACTAGAATTTATGTTAACATGGAGGTTTAAGAAAGAGATTTTGTAAACTTTTAATAATATAAAAAGTTTAAGAAAAAGTTCCTAATATAGAAAGGTAAAGAATTGACCGAGATACTCTAAAATAGAATAGATAAACAACTGACCGAGACGAAGGAGTTATTACAATAATATAATAACCTATTGTTTTTGGGAGTGCCAAAGGAGTGAATAATATAGTTTTTCTATAGCGTTTAAGTGTGTATTTATCTGAGAAAAAAATTCAAAAGTTTTTTACAAGAAATTTAATTGATACACGTTAACATTTTACAGTTACTACATTTTACACGATAGAATACTACAAATAGGCCCGTGTATCGCACGGGCATTAAATCTAGTATATATATAAAACTGGGCTGAAACGTTGTGGATGCGCCACGTGTCAACCCAGCCTTAAATACACGTATTAATTACAGCTGAATTAAATGCAAACATAATAAATGCTGTATAAATCTCAGCAAAATATTAATTAAAGTTTAATAATTTTTATTATAAAATTATATTAAATAATTACGGTGATTTGATTCTGAATTTACTAAAAAGTTATTTTGATACAAATTCTAAAATGTAAATAATTACGTTCATTGTGAAAATGCTTTCAATTGAGTATAATTTTCATTATATTTATTGAAATATTTATTTTGATATGTAGAGATGATTAAAGTGAATGTCTCACAATGTTTTACATTTACGTAAAAAAACATTTTGAGAAAGTTATAAAACTTAGACTATTAAATCCATTAAGAAAAATATATTTGGAAGAGTCATTGTATATATTAAAAACACCTCTTTAAAAAAAGGGTTATTTAATGGGAATACTCCAAATTATTTGGGTCCTTCTCAAAATACTTTAAACTGTAATTTAACTAACAATATAACCAACTATTACACTCTTTCGCTTTTAATAGAATTCACCCTATATTAACCTATAATAGCAGGTAAAAAGGTCACACATTTCTCATTATAGAAGATCTTCATCTCCTTCCTCTTCCATTTCATAAAAAATCCAGAAGAACCGAAAAAAAGCCACTTCAAATTACCAACGAAGAGAAAGAGGAAAACTAAAATACCCTGATCCTTGACAATACGGAGAATCTTACTGCTAATGACACTCTTTACTTGAGCAATTTTAATAAATTTTTTATTAAAAAAATATAATCATCTCTTTTCATTCATTTCACCCAAAATTACCTTCCTCACAACTCCAGTCATCAACACCAAGCTTCGATGGATGACCAACCAATTTTTCTATCACCTAACTTAATTTCGCCACTTTATCCCAAAGTATGACCCTAAACAATTAATACTCAGCCAAAAATATCATAACTTCAGCAAATATAGTTCATCAAATCGAAAGCAATCGAAAGTTTAGTACACAAATCGAAAACAATCGGAAGTTTAGTACATAAATTGAAAGTAAATTAAAACAAATTAGTACAACAGTTACCCTATAAGAAATCAGTACACAAACCCTAAAAAAGAGTAATGAATTAAGAAGTTATCTTTATTAAAATTGATAGGGGGAAGAAAGAATAAGTTGGTCGTTGGTGCCCTGAGCTATAAATCAGAGGTTTTGTTAGGTTAGATCTAGAAATTTAGAGTGAGAGGTTCTGTGTGACGGAGACACAGAGATAAGTAAAAGGTAAGGCTATGATTTAGTATGGAGTAGTTTATCATCAATGGCGTTGGTCACTTGGTGTGTTGGAGAAGAGAGGAGGTATCAATGGAGTTGATGGAATACAAATGACAATAGAAAAGAAAAATAGGGGTTAGGAAGGGTTAAAACATTTTTACTGGCTTAGCTGGTAGTCGGTCTACCTATTCTAATATGAGGGAAAGGGTATGAAAGTTAGGCATATTGGTAGTTAAAATGAAATCCGAAGTATTTTAAGAAAGACCTAATAGTTTGGAGTATTGTTATTAAATAACCCTTAAAAAAACTACTAAGAGATCAGTTTTTATAGTCTGGGAATGAAAAAAATTATATTGGATAAATTGAATACATATGAGATTTTGATAGGTTTCAATAGTGTGATAACGAGTATGTCTACGAGTGTGTATGTACATAGTGATCGCGAGTGCATTAGAATAATCAAAACAAAAGTAATGATTATTAAGTAATATAGTATTATAAACGACATGAAAAAGTAAAAAACACATTACATTTTTCTTTAATATATTTAATTAAATATGTATCAGTCAAATATAAAATATTGATTATGACTAACCAAATACTCCTTATTACTTTTAGTTAAATATTTTATATGTTATTTTTTAAATACTTTGAAGTTAAACATCAAAAATTAAAAAATAATATTTGAGAAAGTTCAACCTATTATATTTACAGGTAATAAACTCTTAAACATCATTATATATAATTATTTAAAAAAATAAAAGGTGCAAATTTCTCATATATATGTTTGACACATATCACATGAAAGACATAATAATCAAAATAAAATAAGTTGAATTTGAATTCTATATGTTTGATAGATAAATGTCACATGTTATACATAAAAAATTAAAAATTACATAAAATTATGTTCACATCATTTTGAATAAATATTAATTGATGTGAGACATAAAGTATCGTGAAATGATATAATTTGAGAACTTATTGTTGATTGTTGTATTACTCGAATAAATTTTATTTTGATTAGTACTCCCTCTGGCTTTTATTTTTCTTCCCGTTTCTCTAATATATGTGAGAAGTATTATAATAAAATAGGAAGAAAACAGCAAGCCGGAGGGAGTATGATATTTCACCAGTCACAAATTTATTTATAAAACGTTGATCATGCATAATTAATTATCACTTATTAGTTTTATTAAAACTCTTATGTATTTTATTTTAAAACATTAAAGTTAAACCTAAAAATATTAAATTTGAGAAAAAATTATTTATAAGAGAAAATATTGAAGGTTATATATGAATTATATAATTTTTCTTAAATTATAATCATAAAATATTAAAACAGGCCGCGCGAAACGCGGGATACTACCTAGTTGTTATTGTATTATTCATCGCCATGAGTATCTAATTTCTCTGTTGCTAGCATTAGGGGAGCCATGGTAGTAAAGCAATAATGTTATAATTAGATTAGTTGGTTTATATGTGAGAATTGATTCATAGCAATTTAATTGTAATCGTCTAGTTGAGTGCACGCTTCTAAACTAGTTAATCCAGTTAATTTTAGACCTAGATCGAGAGATTGGAATGAACAGGCCTGCTATGAACAATAGACTACACTAATGAGGGTGAAAGCTAAGTTAGTAGTATTTTAGGGCGGATACCGGACCGAAAGGACCTTTCCTTTACCATTCTCACATCAGACTGACTGACCTACCTTTAGCAGAATTGTGTGATATAATGGTGAACCGACATCCTAGCATTTCTCTCTATATTTGTTTACATCTTTATCCCTTTTTACTATTTTTATTGTTGTCTCTCTCTTTGCTTTATATTTCGCTCAGTAGTCTAGAAAACAAATTAAAACACCCCCAATTTGTTACCGTGACGGACTAGAATAATAAGTAGATATAATAGCCTCCCTGTGGCGTACGATACCCGACTTACCTCTGCTATATTATTTGAGCTTGTTGGTTTATTTTTGATTTTTTGATAGGGTTGCGACAGCCGTGTCAGAGTACACTCGGTAATCTAGACACTCTAATACTTCCATATCACCCATCAAGGTACCCCGGAGCCTTCAAAGGGAAAACAATTTAGGTCTCGTCATCGAGGGAAGAAGAAGACTTGAAGAAATTGATGTAATGTAATCGTTTAGACGATGAACGTTTACTTTTGGTGTGTAAACTCTATTTTAGTACCTAAACCTCTTATGCAAAACAATTTGGTGTGTAAACTCTATTTTAGTTTTAATAGACCATGGTTTATGTCCAATTTGAGCAATTGTGTTTATGTTGTGCTTCTTTGTGTTCTGCAGTGGAATTAAGTATGAAGAAAGGGAACTCGATGTTGAATTATAAAAAAAAAATGGTGCTGTAAAAACACGTCATACTCAATGGCGGGTTATTCTAAAGAGAAACGCCATTGAAAATGACGTGTATACATATTGCCATTTTACAGTGGTTCCTGATCTCCTGAAAAAATATCACTGGAGAAACACGCCACCACAAACGGCGTGTTATATGCCGGAAACACACCATTCTTGATGGCGTATTTAATTTGTTCCATATTCCAGTACCTTGTTAAAGTTCGGAAAAAAAATACACTGCATAAACAAGCCACGCCATTTCCAGTGGCGTGTCTCTTCCCATAAACACGCCATTCGTGGCGTGTGTCCTTATTGCATTTTTCGGTGGTTGCTGTAAGTTTACAATTTCATACTAATCATAAATACGCCATTAGTAGTGGCGTATTTATCCCGTTATCCCGTATTACAGGGTTTGAAATTCCGAGCCTACGTGGACACCATTTTGGCAAATACTTTCAAAACCATCCCAAAACAATAAATACTTAATTTTTGAGCATTATTTTAAAAAACCATTCACCAAATTTTCCTTACAGAATTGTTTACCCCATAGTAATGTAAGGTTAAGCGAAATATTTGATTGTCCGATTTCGGATATTCGGTTCGAATCTAGTCCGAAAAGTTAGGATATCCCAATTACAAACGTCAAACATTAATATAATCAAGAGATGTATTCAAAGTTTTCATCAATCGAATCGGTCTGATATCAGATATCTATCTGATCTGTTATTTTTTACTCCACTAGTGTTGCTCCGCGCCCTACCGCGCACGGTGCCTCAATCTGGATAATCGTTTATCCGACAGTTAGAGGATGCATTTGAATAGAAAGGGATGTTCCCCATCATCTGCCCTTAAACGCCAGCGGAACGTAGTAAGCAGGCGAAAAAAACTCGATAATGCAAAGCATCAACAACACTATAGTCATAAAATATTAAGCAAAACGTATGTAACAGTAAAGCACACATTTTTTCTAAAAAAAAAATCTCATGCAAATTGAAATAAAGAAAGAGATAATAGCAGACGATCGATCAATTAGCGATCTTGCTTAATAAAAACTACCTAGCGGGCGAAATGCCGCAAACTGACTAAATAGTACGAACTATTGTAGAGTAATAGGGGTGTATTTGAAAAAAAAATTACTTTCCTAAACACGCAAAGCAATATGAATGTAATACCGCAACTCCTTATAAATTAGTGGAATACCTTACAGAATAGTACTAAACTTGCAGAGTAGCTAAACCATCAGAATGCCTTGCAAAATTTAATTTCTCTACACACTATAAATAGACCAATGTAGAACCCACAGTTTTAAAGCTGTATAGCTTACGCATTCACAAAAAAAGTAAGTGTTATAAATTTGGGCAGCAATAAAGAGCCTACCCAAATATTGTAACGCAATAAAATAATTACTACAACACAATCTCGCAAGGGGCATTCAATCGTTTGAGTAACCCCATATCTTACATCGAATATGTCATCCTACACATTAATAGTAAAATTGCTTATGTTTCATTTAAATCGTTAATACATTCCTTATATTACCAATATTACGAATTAAATCGGAAGCGTTAGGATAAACCGCAAGTATCAGATCATGACCAGAATAAACGAAATCCAACATATCAACCCCTGTGGACATGGGCCACAGGCCGGTCTATGGATTTGGGCCACCTACCGATCTGCGGTCATGGGCCACCTACATGTCAAGCCAATCTGTGGACATGCAGCGGTCTTTTGAAAGCCACGCTCGGCGGCGTAAAAATGCTTTCGACCGGATCGCTTTAGATCGGTCGGTTTCGTCTCGGTAAAGGTCTCGAAATGATGCAGAGATATTCGGAGTCGCCTCCAAGCATTTGTGGGATGCTTGGAACCCGTTCGAATCCACTTTATACCTAGGTCAATCAAGGCAAAAAGCGGTGCTTGACATAGGTACTAAAGATAAGGACGCGTCCCCCTTTTAGCATTCTATGCCTAAAATGACTCTCGTGCGCCCTGGATAAGGCCATCCACTATCCAAAGGTTCTGAGTAAGGGGTGAGGGTACGTATTGGGAAGCCCTTTAATCGGACACCCAATCCCGCCCGCGTTAGCGGCCTCTACTGATCGATCGTGGTTGTTTGAGTGCAAAAGTTGATAAAACGGTGTAAATGCATGAATGCACATCCAAAAGTTTAACCTAACATGTGAGAGCTTTCTATGTCGGTTGATTTAATCCAAGTATCAAGTATAAGATGTCAAGTTGGATTTAGATTGATTTGCATGTGAAAACGAAAATTAAACATCCATTTACCAAATTCGGATTATGATGCTTAACACGATCCATTTATTTGAAAAAAAGGTATCAAATGACAAAGTGTAAAAATGCAAATTTGTCAATCTGATCCGTCATGTATTCGGATAAACCGTAATCGGGATCGTCCTAGATAAGTACCAAAATGGGACAGAATAGTACCAGGCAGCCCCATTGAGGCGCGAGCCTATTGGCGAGGGAAGGGGCTCTGCCCTGGTTTTAAAATATGAAAACAGAAGCTGCCTTGGGGCGCGAGCCATGAGCCGACCCAAGGGGCGTCTCCTGGTTGTTAAAAAGGTTGTTTAAAACCGTTTTTTGTGATTAATGATTTTCAAGTATGATTTGCACAACTCGGAACAATTACTATTATGTTAGTAATATTCTTTGTCGGATTTGCATGTTTGAAAAGCATAGTAAAATTCGTAAAAGGAAAATGTTTGATTTGAACTAATTATGTTAAGTTCAATTATTTGTAATTAGTCAAGTTTGTCATCGTACTCTGTAACACCCCCTCATACCAAGGTACCTTACCAAGGACTACTCTAGTATGAAAGACTGTTACCATCTCGGTTTTCCGAGGTTAGTATATCAAAGTTACCAATTCCAAACAACCTTTATTAAAGTATAAAGAGTTAGTGATTACATGTTCATAAAACCAAACCAGGGTATAACTGTAACACCCGCGAATTTAATTAAATTACCAGGGTATAACTGTAACACCCGCGAGTTAGTATATCAAAGTTACCATCTCTCATTTTGACATTTGAAATTTATTTAACCGTTTAATTACTTTATTTTATATTGTTGAATTATTTAATTTAATTAAATTTATATTTAAACAAGATTTTTATAAAAGTAATATTTTAAAGCTTAATTTATATAAAAAAAATATGTATTATAGCCGGATAGGAATAATGATAATAATAATAATGATAGTGTTAATAATAATAAAGTTCCATCTTAAATTATAATAGGTTTAAGACGTAAAATTTCATCTAGCTCTAGACCGTCACATTTTCACATGTGAGGCTAATCTTTTCTCGACCAATCCCGTGTCGACAACTCAGTTCTTAAATTCATCACTCAACCAATATCATCTTCCATTATTTAATAACCTCTCGCATTTTATTTTATTTTAATTTGTTGTTGTTGACCAATCCCAAGCCCCCTCCTGACTTCCCTTCCTTTTACGCTTTTCCTGTCACAGCAACAAAACAACAAACCAAATATTTCATACAGAGCCTTTAACGCCATTTTCGTGACCTTGTAGTGCAGATCCCGGCTCCATTTCTTCACCTTTTCTCTTAATTTTTGTACCATTCTCCTCCTTACTTCCTCCTTCATCTTTCAAGGTAATAAAGTCTTACTTTTGTGATGGTTTCGTTTTTCACCGTCTTATAAAAGTTTCGATTTTTGCCTCAATCCTTTCGTTTTCTTGCTCCTTGATGAAGGTTTTGAAGACCCGGTGGAAGACTCAAGCTTTGGGGACCGTTTATTCGAAGGATAAAGGAGCGTTTAAGGTAACGGTGATAGGTTACTCGACAAGGTGTCGAAATTTCGTCCCTCTTACTCGGTTTTCCACTCTTTTGTCTTAAAGTTTGATTCTTTGTGTTTTTTTCATATAAATGGTTGAATGTGTCGGAATAATACTCGACTTGTGTGCTTGCTTTTACACGTCATTCGTCATGTGTGGATTGTGTCGAAATGGTTTCAACATTAATTGATGCTCATGTTAAGACTAAAACTAGAGGTTTCCATATAACAATGTAACTTATGGTTTGAGCAGTAATCTATAATAAAAGGAGACAATGTGACTGACCTCATGGTTGAATTTGTCAAACATGGAAGCTATATCAGGAAACTAGCAGCTATATTATACTGCCTGTTTGTGTTGTTCAGTTTTAATTTACAGAACGTTCCATTTTTCTTTTCATTATTTAGAGGGAACATAGTAGCAACCTGTTTTGGGGACGGTTTTATACAGTTTTGGGACTGTTTCGAGACAGTTTTTGCAGGTATTTCGGGACAGTTTTGGATGTGAAAATGGTGCCTTTTGGGACTGTTTTTGGAGCTTGCATTATACATGTTAATATCATCTTGTGTGTACTCAATTTTCTTGTGTTAAATGTCTAGCTATAAACCATGTATATATAAGTTGATGATGAGTGACTTTTGTGGACTGTTTTTGAGTCGATCCCACGGATAATTTGAACCAAATAGTTGATTCCCGCCTCCTTTGTATATCCAAGTATGTAATGGGTTGGTGGTATGTGAGAAATTCCACCCCTTTTATGCTTAAAATTTTGTCTTAAGACGGCTTCACAAATTGTCTAGAAACCATGTGTATAGATTGTTGATGGGTGTATTTTGTGGACTGCTTTTGAGTTGGTTTCTTGAGTGATTTGAGCCAACTTGTTAATTTACGTCTCATGTGTATATACATGTATGATTTGGATAACTATTATGGACGATTGCCGCCTTACTCGTGCTTAGAAACCCATCTCAAACTCACCCGTGTTAGCCTGGACACACGTCATACCTGATTGGGACGACCTCCAACACCACTGAAAATATGACAGATGGACCGGCGTCGAAAAATTAGGTGGTTTAGCAACTTGAATCACTCGATTCGGAGTCCGTATGAGTAAATGGCGCCCGTTTTACCGTTTCAAGTTCTATAAATATATTTATCCTTCGTGTATGATGGTTGTTTATGCTTTTTATTCGTATCATGACCAAAGTTCTCTCTTGTTGACTCGTATATGTTTATGGGTGGTTCGGATTTTGGTTTGTTTACGTTTTGTCTCGTGTTTCGTATAACGTGGCTCATAAATATCGTTCTTTTACATATTAGGCTTTAATTGTTGGATTCAATCGGTTTTATTTGTTGGGCTCCTATGGTCCAAATTGTTGGGCTCTTTTGGTCCTAAATGTTGGGCTCATTTTGTAACTTGTATTAGATTTGTTGTATTCCGTAAATTTTCACATGACGTAAATTATTCATTACTACTTGTTATATTTTATTTATTTTATTTTAATGGTATGTTAATTTATGAAGTGGAATATTTATTAATATAATACAAGTATGAGATATTTATTATAAGTAGTTACTTGTAGAGGGTCGTACTCTAGATAATGTCTAGTATTGTTCAGTTGTGTGAGTCTTGGTTCTACCGGATACTAGGGGTGAGCCAGAGGCCCTCTAGTTGCGGTATGAACGTCGGGAGTGATGTTCCCATCCGTACTTATGGTGATGTAGGCCATAAGTATGAATGTGACATTAATCATCCCGTCCCTGAGTCACGGTCCTATCGGATTCTAGGGGTGAGCCATAGGCCCTCTAGTTGCGATAAGGTCGTCGGGATTGATGTTCCCATCCGTACTTATGGTGATATGCAAGCCATAAGTATGAATGTGACATTAATAATCTCGTTCTATGTGCGTGTTTGTTGTGCTTGTTTGTTGTACTTGTTTGTTGTATTTGGCCATGCTTTAAAGGTAATCGATGAGCCAGATACTTGTTTGTTGTGCCTCGGACATGTTTTAAAGGTAACCTCTGAGTCGGGCACTTGTTTGTTGTATTTGGCCATGTTTTAAAGGTAACCGCTGAGCCAGATACTTGTTTGTTGTATTTGGCCATGTTTTAAAGGTAACCGCTGAGCCAGATACTTGTTTGTTGTACCTCAGACATGTTTTAAAGGTAACCTCTGAGTCGGGTACTTGTTTGTAGTATTTGGACATGTTTTAAAGGTAACCGCTGAGCCAGATACTTTATGTGTTGTGCCTCGGACATGTTTTAAAGGTAACCTCTGAGTCGGGCACTTGTTTGTAGTATTTGGACATGTTTTAAAGGTAACCGCTGAGCCATATACTTTAGAGGTCGTGCCTTGGACATGTTTTAAAGGTAACCATTGAGCCAAGGTACTTAAGGACTTGTGTCTCGGACATGCTTTAAAGGTAGCCTCTGAGCCGGATGCTTTGCTTATTATGTGATGTTAGTAGTCTCATTTCGTGTATGGTATGTTATTTGGCTTTCAAAGTTCATGGCTAAGGTTTTCATTCACATGTTTCATGATGTTAGTCTTGTTTATCCGTGACCTATGATATTCTATCGTGTTTATAGTTGTATTATCATTTATGACGTTTTAGTTAGATTGTCTCATATGTATGTATCATATGCCCTATCTATGATTGACTATGCATGTTTTGAATGTTAGTCTCATATCTCAATGCTTGCATCAAATGGTTATATTCATGATGTTCTAATCTGTTCTTGTTTATCTGTGTTTCGACATTTTGTGGCTGGGAGAACCTTGAGTTACTCCCCACTGACTGTGGCGTTCATGTTTACATGAATGACAGGTTGTGAAGATGCTTACGTGGGGAAGACGTGTGGGCTAGCGAGAACTAAACCTTGGACTAGTAGTTGATTTATTAGGATTGCTTAGACTCACCTTTTATCTTTTGTCATTCGAGGGATATATTTTCCCTCACCTTTGACTATCGCGTTTGTATAATTTAATCTTTATTTCCGCATTTTTTTTATTTGACTTTTAGATTTTTATGAACCCGCGCTTTATAAACTTTAAAAGTTTCAAAAATTTCCTAAAATTCCGCATCTTATAAGTTATATTTTCCGCGTTATTGTGGGGGTTCACAATAACTATGAAAGGTCTAACAACTACAAAGAATGCAAGCTAAGTCTCTTGACGGCGGAAATCTAGACTCGAGTGATGACTCCCCATGACTGTCTCATAGCTAAACATCTGCATTACCTATCACAATCTGCTCACCATCCCCGAATGGATCACCGCAGGTTTTACAAAACAACAACAACGGGATCAGTACCGTTCAATCAATGTAAGACAAACAAACAATGTAACCGGCTGATCATCCTCCGTAGTAACCGACTACACACCGAAGTGTGTAGCCATGCCAGATTACCCATCGCAACAGGTAATCCACTCCGCCATTGGGTGACCGCAGCCCATCCCCACCAAGTCCAGCTCATCAACGAGCGACTAACAGTCCCTGTCCCTTAATATGCACATCCCCTCCCGTGACGGGTTCCACGGAGGGCGAACTAGGGTGTGAAGCCACTCCCGCAAGTGACTCCACCACAATCACACACACACAGCATCACAGCTGTCACAACACCACAACCATCACAACACAACCACACTAACACCGTCTCCACAACACGCATTCTCCAATGATCAGCAGATAACAACAATTATGAACATATGCAATCTCAATCAATTAACAGTACTGAGTAGGAGAAACCCTACCTTTTCGCAATCCAAGCACACACAAGAAATCAATCATGATCCTTCATATATCCATCACCTACATAGCATAATTATGTATAATTACCACCTACTCAATCAATTCATCATACACATAACCTAGACTCATCATAACTTAATAGGAATATCAACTTAAAGAACAAACACGAGTTTTCCTGATTTTCCAGCACATGACAGACTCGGTATAAAATGCATAACTAATTCCAGAAAAATCTAATTGATTCAAGGCCAATTGTATTGGAACCCCATGAGTCTTAGATACAAATTATATCTAACGAAGTTTTCTCAAATTCCAAACTTATCAAGGGTTTTCAGACTGATTTCCAAAAGCTGACAGAATCCGTCGCATAAAAAGTATTGATTCATAAAACGAGTTTAAATCATTATTTTTCAGAAATTCCAAATTCTATTTTCATCTAGACTCTACAAAGATGATGTATGAAAAATCCCCAAAACTGAATCGACATATAAATTAGGTTTTCAAATCATTTTCCACAACCAAAACAGATTCGCGGACTTTTCAGCGACATGTTCATAAATAAATCACCTAGGACAAACCATAAGGAATTTGACTACGAGATTTGATATGCATAAACTAGACTTCAAATAAACAGGACTCTGTTCTCAAACGTTTCGAAGAAGACGAAGCTAAAACAGTTTAAACAATTGAATGAGATCGACTTACAAACAGGGAAATCGAATTAGGTTGAAATCGGTGAGAAATCTTCAATCAAATGAAAGGCTCGACAATTCCTCTTCCTATCCCTCTGTCTAGGTTTAGAAATAGTTTTAGAGATGTTAAAATGATTTTAGAAAGGGCTTAACTGTTACAAACAAAAACCCTTTGGCCAAAACATAAAATAAACCGTCTAACTCGCTGAACCGGTTTACTCGGTCAAGCGCACTCGGCCGAGTAACACACACTCGACCGAGTACTCCAACTAAAATACGGAGTATTACAGTCTTCCCTCCTTAAAAAGAACTTCGTCCCCGAAGTTCGCACCAACCACAACCAACGACACCTAACATCACATATAATTAACACAATATAACTCATACTCATAATATAACTCATATGCATAACTAGTAAAATCTATGCTAACTCATATAGACTTGAGTAAACTCGGGTTGTCACATTTTATCCCCCATAAAAGAAGGTTACGTCCCCGTAACCTAACTCATATAAAACCACACAAGCCACGCGATATCACGGTCCTTCCATACAAATACAATTCATAATAAAACATATAAACAACATATGCAACTATACAATTCTAAATAAAACATATAAACAACATATATAACTATAGTTCGACCACACACGGAAGCTATCATTCCATATAATAAACATGTTACCGCATTGTTTCAAGTAGTAATTACTAATGGAAATCCAAATAACCACATAAAAAAACATAGTATCACGCTACATCTCCCTAAAAACAAACTTCGTCCCGAAGTTTCTTATTCATCTTATATACCTACAGACCCTGGGTTTCGTGATGCACTACCAACATCTTTTACGATATAACAAACCACAATCCACCACATAAGGTCAAAATTTGTGCTCATCTGTCATATTTAACCCGTTCCTAGGAGATTGTAAATCATCAAATCATGTCACATTTCAGTAACAACTCGTGAAGCCCTAATGCAAGCCAAAGCTCACTTAGCCAACTAATACCAAAAGGACGAGACCAATTCACTGTTTATGCACATATACTCGAACAATAAAAAAATGTAATAACACAACCTTTAATTACATGTCAATGTTATACTAGTTCAAATAACCGAACACGTTTGACTTATTATGTTACCAATCATGCTTTCCGACAGAGTTACCAATTTCATTGCAATTATGAAGAATGCACCAGAGATGTAAACAACAAAAGCCATCTTATCGTTACTCATGCTTATTACTTCCATTAAGCTGTACATACATAATATAAGTTGCTAATTCTCGCTATTACGCACAAATTTGTATTCACATTAGTACTACTTGGCAAATAAATTAAAATATGCACATGAATCAATTACACATGTATAACCCGTAATTCCACATCATGCTCAAACTCGGTACCCACACTTGTTCGAATTATTACTGCACACTTGTTTACAAGCACAGTACATACTAAGACAATCATCATTTGCATCGTAATTAATAACATGTTCTATGTCAACTCATGTGGATCACAAAATAAATAAATAAATAATGCACACTTCAACACCAATATATTACCATCAATTAACTATCATTCAGCTGCTCACGTCATAACATAAGCCATCTATTTGCACTGTCAACCATATATTGTCATATCACTAGACATGCTAGACTAATCTTATACAAATAAATTACTTAATACTTCCGTTTCAACATATCAGCTTCTTATTTGTATGACTACTCCAATTTACATGATAATTACTAACACCATTAACTCATCGTACATTATTCATGGACTATTATACGAATTACCTCATTCTACAACGATTCATTCAACACCTATTGTGTTTTATTATTCATGCCGATAATATAATAATCAACCATGTAACATATTTGACTCAACCAGACTCGTTAGCTTAGGTAACCACAATTTACTTGCACGTAATCACACTTGTTACTATCTATAATATGTGCAACAATCAATCCACTTAATCAACCTAGCTATAATTCATGTTCATCCTATTTGCAGACATCATTATGTAATAAGTGGCACATAAGACACGACACCCACAATCTTTCAATGTCATCACTTATTCCACATAGACTTATAGGTTCAACTACTTCTCATGTCACCTAAACTTGTTGCCAAAACATAGAAACTAAGACTTCGAAATTCCTAGGGTAACCTTTATTAGAAACTTATCATCAAACACACATTCACAGGCACTATAAAGCATGCTATAACTTCCAGAATCACCAATAAATAACAACTTAACGAATACATGAGTTTTTATGCTTTTTAGAAAATACAGAGAGTCATGGAATGGGGAGAGTTGGAATTAGGTACAAAGCACAAATAATCAATTTATAAGGATTTTTTCAAACCGTCAGGTCAAAACATATTGTTATCAGCAATTTGTCACATTTCAAGGTCAACTTGCAAAAATCATAATTCATTACTGACACATCCATATCAGGAGAGGTTCATCAATTTGGAAACTTCTACGAGTCTACTAATTAGGAGAGTTAGAATCACTCAAAAATCACTCAAAAAAAATATTTGTTTTTCTTAATCCGTAACTCGTATAGGCATGAAACCAGCAGCAAATGAAAGCTAACACACGAGACTAACACATATAAAAATTTAGATAACATATCTTAATCACGTATAAATTAGCAGCCAAAACAATTACGAGGCATAATCTGAGAAATAAATCATCTTTCAAGCTTTATTCTTTGTAATCCTTTATGCTACTGTACATGTCTTCCCCAGGTACTTAACCAAGCATTTATCAAACACAAAGTAACAAACTTAACATCACGTATTACAATTGGTCATAAGATTCGGTCACGTAAAACAAACTCGGTCAAGTACATGACGTACTCTACCGAGTACAGGACACTCGGTCGAATAGTGAGACTACTCGGCCGAGTTCACGACTCCAGAAGCTGAACAGGATTATCACAGAAAGATTGCTCGGCCGAATATTGGTTACTAGGTCGAGTATTAAAGATACTCGGCCGAGTAAGGCCTACTCGATCGAGTATCGGCACATTTCTCAACAACGTCCAGTTTTCGTAAAACAGTCATATCTCACTCGTTACTTGGTCATTTTAGGCGTGTGACCTATCGTTAGAATCGTAAGAAGACAAGCTATAACCTCAACTTGGAATTACAGCAATATCATTTCTAGAACTCGACTTATGACAGTTTTAAGACAACCCTTCCGTAATCGATCTTCATACAAATCAAATTTTCTAAACACAACAACTTGAACATGAATAAAGCAAACAATAACAACTCAATACCTCTAAAAATCAGTACATAAGTGAACTTTCATCATATCCACACGTGCATTAAACACAACATAAACTTACGATAGCATACTTAAGCATGCAATTCTATATACTATGCATCGCTACCCAAGGTTAAGCATATTACGTCATAAATCTGAAAGCCACATAGTAAACACGTAACATGCCAATACTTTTCATGCCAAAACCGTTTCAACTGATTTCACACATCAATTCCATCATGCCTTTCTACCACTTTCACAATGTTCTTCACAGATTTTCACACATTACACCTTCTACCACATGTTCCAAGCATTCAATTTCGACACCACACGCATGAATCAATTAAACACACAACACAGTTCCCCCCATGACCGGCTTGAGTTTGTGAGGGTCATAGTGCGACTCCGGGACGTCTCCCAAGTCTTTGCGGTAGCTCCAAACAACTCTCCCCGGGTTCATTTTATTTAGACTCCCTAAGTTCATTGGGTTGATTAGTTTTAGGTGCCAGAATCTTCGGCTCTGATACCACTTTGTAACACCCTCTCATACCAAGGTACCTTACCAAGGACTACTCTAGTATGAAAGACTGTTACCATCTCGGTTTCCCGAGGTTAGTATATCAAAGTTACCAATTCAAAACAACCTTTATTAAAGTATAAAGAGTTAGTGATTACATGTTCATAAAACCAAACCAAGGTATAACTATGAAAGGTCTAACAACTACAAAGAATGCAAGCTAAGTCTCTTGACGGCGGAAATCTAGACTCGAGTGATGACTCCCCATGACTGTCTCATAACTAAACATCTGCATTACCTGTCACAATCTGCTCACCATCCCTGAATGGATCACCGTAGGTTTTACAAAACAACAACAACGGGGTCAGTACCGTTCAATCAATGTAAGACAAACAAACAATGTAACCGGCTGATCATCCTCCGTAGTAACCGACTACACACCGAAGTGTGTAGCCATGCCAGATTACCCATCGCAACAGGTAATCCACTCCGCCAGTGGGTGACCGCAGCCCATCCCTACCAAGTCCAGCTCATCAACGAGTGACTAATAGTCCCTGTCCCTTAATGTGCACATCCCCTCCCGTGACGGTTTTCACGGAGGGCGAACTAGGGAGTGAAGCCACTCCCGCAAGTGACTCCACCACAATCACACACACACAGCATCACATCTGTCACAACACCACAACCATCACAACACAACCACACCAACACCGTCTCCATAACACGCATTCTCCGATGATCAGCACATAACAACAATTATGAACATATACAATCTCAATCAATTAACAGTACTGAGTAGGAGAAACCCTACCTTTTTGCAATCCAAGCACACACAAGCAATCAATCATGATCTTTCATATATCTATCACCTACATAGCATAATTATGTATAATTACCACCTACTCAATCAATTCATCATGCACATAACCTAGACTCATCATAACTTAATAGGAATATCAACTTAAAGAACAAACACGAGTTTTCCTGATTTTCCAGCACATGACAGACTCGGTATAAAATGCATAACTAATTCCAGAAAAATTTAATTGATGCAAGGCCAATTATATTGGAACCCCATGAGTCTTAGATACAAATTATATCTAAGTAAGTTTTCTCAAATTCCAGACTTATCAAGGGTTTTCAGACTGATTTCCAAAAGCTGACAAAATCCGTCGCATAAAAAGTATTGATTCATAAAACGAGTTTAAATCATTATTTTTCAGAAATTCCAAATCCTATTGTCATCTAGACTCTACAAAGATGATGTATAAAAAAGGCCCAAAACTGAATCGACATATAAGGTTTCAAATCATTTTCCACAACCAAAACAGATTCGCGGACTTTTCAGCGACATGTTCATAAATAAATCACCTAGGACAAACCATAAAGAATTTGACTACGATATTTGATATGCATAAACTAGACTTCAAATAAACAGGACTCTCTTCTCAAACTTTTCTAAGAAGACGAAGTTAAAACAATTTAAACAATTGAATGAGATCGACTTACAAACAGGGAAATCGAATTAGGTTGAAATCGGTGAGAAATCTTCAATCAAATGAAAGGCTCGACAATTCCTCTTCCTATCCCTCTCTCTAGGTTTATAAATAGTTTTAGAGATGTTAAAATGATTTTAGAAAAGGCTTAATTGTTACAAACAAAAACCCTTTGGCCAAAACATAAAATAAACCGTCTAACTCGCTGAACCGGTTTACTCGGTCAAGCGCACTCGGCCGAGTAACACACACTCGACCGAGTACTCCAACTAAAATACGGAGTATTACATACTCGGATTAAACCAACATGGTATAAAAAACCAAGGATGATTATGAATTATGGCTAATATGTTTACAAATGTAAACAAATAAGAAAAATGGTAAATAAAAGAAAAGGGTGGTAAAATACCCATTAAAATGTAATTAACCAAATAATATCACCGAGTCACGGATTAAACCGTCATGGTATATGGAACCAAGGGTGATTATGATTTATGGTTAAAAACTTGTAAAAGCAAAATAAAATAAAAGAGGTTTGAAAATATTTGAAATGGTAAAAACCGATTACAAATATGAAAGTGAATTAATGAGGAAAGACGAGAACAAACACGGTTGAGTCTGACCTGTACACCCCATTGAGGCGCGAGCCTCTGTGCAGAACAAGGGGATTCTGTCTCAGGCCAAAACTCAGTTTTGGCTCGTCTACCCTATATTTTGGAACGTGTTATGCATTGTTCATGCATATGAACTCATAAAAACAGTAAAGACATGAAATAAATGAGTTGTTTACACCCTCAAACTTACGTGTATTGACGTTTGCGAAGTATACGACTTTAGAGACGGTTTTCTCATTGTGACTAATCGCGATCAAAGAAGTTTAAAAAGGTGCCTTAAAAAAGGATTTTGTTTTGAAAATGAGTTGAAAATAAGTTAATGAAAAACATGTTGATTAATGAGTTGAGTTGGTCTAATGGGTCGGTCGAATGCACAGCGACGGTACCAAACAAAATGTGTAAGGCTTGTGTTTACGATCGGTAGGTCATAAACACGTGTCGATTTTGTGACTTAGGAAGTCGGGTCTAGAAGTTTAAGAGAGAGGTGAGGGGGCGGACACTCGCGTGAGGTTTATGGTATGTCATGGTGGCTATTTATACAGAAATGTGGGGAGGTAGGTCGGTTGTGTTTGCTTAGAGGCTAAGCAGACACCCCATTGAGGCGCGAGCTACCTAGTGACTGAAATGGGTGTACTGTCCCTTTCAGAAATTTGGATTTTACATTTGTTCTAACCAATGTTTTGTTGGTTGTGATTTGTGGTCTTTGAGGTTTGCTTACCCGTGTAAGCTTCCTCTTGGGTGATATTTGGGGTAGGTAATTTGTGTGCTTGACTCGGGTTTGACCCGTGTGAGTCGGGATTTGAATTTCGAGTCGGTTTTTGGCCCGGTGTCGGTTTAGACTCTAAATAGGGTCATTTTAATGGAAATGACATGATAAAGACATTCATGGCATTATTTTTGACATTTGGGATTTCGGTTGACTCAGGTTGACTCAGGTTGACTCGACTTGCGGGTTTCTAAGTCGGTTTTGGGTCCGAAGACGATTTTAACTCTAAATAGTGTTATTTTAATGCAAATGAAGTTAGAAAACTTTTGAAATCATTTTTCATATTTGAGTAGTGCATTAAACCATCTCACGTATAGCCAATCCACGCACGCATATCAAAAACACGTTATAGTCCGATCATCATCGGGTGGTTTTTGGAAGGTGCGATATCTGGTATCTCAGAGCCCCACTTTGACTGAGGCTTGGACAGGGCGAAAGTCAAAGTATGATCTCCAGGTCAATCGAAGATTACAACCTGAAGACCATTGCGACGCCGAGGCGACTCAAAAGGGTTTGAGCCAAGGACCTGCCGTCGGGAAGGGCGACGTCGAGGCGACTCGGGGATTCGAGTCAAGGATCTGCCGTCAGGAACATTTTAGAGTCTGTCGACTTCCGATGCGGGTCGTTTAAAGTCCATTAGACTACGTATAAAGGCTCGCCAGCCATAAGAAGGAGTCATACCTGAGGCATCTTCGGGATATGACCTTGAGTGGTGTCTTGTTTGCGGACAAAGGCTTGCCGGCTGTGTGAAGGAGTCGTACCTGAGGCATCTTCGGGATACGTCCTCGATCTGTTCATTGTTTGCGGACAAAGGCTCGCCAGCTGTGAGAAGGAGTCGTGCCCGAGGCATCTTCGGGGTACGTCCTTGAATCTTTTGCGCACAAAGGCTCGCCAGCCGGTGTTGAAGGTGGTGGGTTTTGAGGCTCGCCAGCCATAGGAAGGAGTCATACCTGAGGCATCTTCGGGATATATCCTTGAGTCGTATCTTGTATGCGTGAAAAGGCTTACCAGCTGTGATAAGGAGTCGTAGCTGAGGCATCTTCGGGATACGTCCGTGAGTTGTACCTTGTTTGCGGACAAAGGCTCGCCGGCCATATGCGTTGTAAGGCTCGCCAGCCATCTATGGTCGCATGATCGACTGTGGAAAATGGCATGTGTGACATCCATTTAAAAATCGGCACTCGCTGGGGAGTTAGAAACTTCTCAGGACTCGCCGGGGATATGAGTTGCTTCTCACTGGGAGGTAGCGTAAGCCATGTAATCGGCGGGGTTAAAGCTCTTGGACTTGATGGGTCGCCGTTTGTTGGGAAGAACCCAGTACTCAGTTGGAGTGAGTTTATATTCTCAAGATTACCTGCATGGTTATTGACCACACAAATCCGCAGTCCCATAGACAAACACGTTGAATGCAAGCATATAAGTACGTAAGCACATAAGTATGTGAGCAGTTACCATATAAGCAACTAGCACGTAAGCATATAAGCACGTAAGCACATAAGCATGTGGGCTGTTAGCATATAAGCAACTAGTATGTAATAGCTCACGCGAAGGGAGATAAAAGTTTTGAATGCAGTGAAGCTTAAAGGCGAGTCTTGTTACTCGTAGATCTTTGATTTGATAGATTGGAGACACGTGACCGTTGCGATATTGACTTACATTGACGCATACCGACAGACTGACATAGCAAACGACCGTGAACGTGATACAAAGTTGGTATCGACACGACACGAGGTGACTCTGACAGACTTTGCACATGTAAGTGCAACTCCTAGCCAAGAAAGGGCGGCAACGTGTATCAGATCCCTGGATTGGAAGGTCCACTCAGCTGGGGAACATGAATTGATTATCTTCTCCAGACATCTTTACCCTTGTTTGCTTGTTTGAGATCCCTTCCCGAGTTTTGATGATTCGGAGAGCGGAACCAAGACCTTGTCATCGTCCGAACCGAGCACTAGGTTATGGGCGGTTTTATTTTGGATTGTAGCTGAGACTCAAAAGATGTTTGAGGATAAAGGACGGGTGGCGTCTTGAAAGAGAAGCCCCCAGAGTGAGAAGGTGGGAATTTGACAAAGTAAGGAATGGGTGACGTCTTAAGGAAGAAGCCCCCAGGTGACGTCTTAAGGAAGAAGCCCCCAGTAAAGAGGTATAAGATTAATTTTTGTGGCTGGGTGGGCTGCTTTTGAGGATTGATGTTGATGGTTGAGGTTGAAATGGGTGTGCGGTTGTGTCCCTGTTGGGGGACTGCCTACGTATTCACGTGTTTGCGAAATCAAACCAGATCGTAGTTCTGAGCGAGCTGGTTATTGAGGATTGAAAATTGGAATTGTTGTGAAAGGAGTGTGCGGTTGTGCCCTTGTAATAGGACTACCTACGTATTCGCGTATTTGCGAAATCAAACCAGATCGTAGTTCTGAGTTGTGTGTGCAATGGATTGCAAATTGAAGATGTGAAAATTGAATATTTGTGGGGGTGTGGTTGCGCCCTTGTAATAGGACTGCCTACATATTCGCGTGTTTCTGAAATCAAACCAGATCGTAATTCTGAATGTGTGTGCCTAAGCGAGTTGTTAGGACCTTAAAGTGATTTTGAGGTGTATGGTTGTGTCCTTGAAGGACTACCTACGTATTCACGTGGTGTGAAATCAAACCAGATCGTAGTTCTGAATGTGTGCCTAAGCGAGTTGTTAGGACCTTAATGTGAGAGGGTCACGATGGTAAATTCCGTTTGGTGACTCGAAAAATTGATTTGAGAGAATTCCCCTTAATCATGAATCGAAGAGGTCTAATTTGTAAAAATGTTCCTTATAATGTGAGCACACTAAAAAGTGGACCCTAAGGGTAGATTGGGTATGTCCCGTTCTCGGTAGCAAAGCATTCGAGGACTCGTATCAGGTCGGTGAAAATGGCTTCGACATTAGGGAATGTGGAGCTTCGTAATAATAGGTTTATTTGACAGATAAAAATCTGGAGTTGAGGGTCACGACGGTGAATTCCGTTTGGTGACTCGAAAGTTGATTTGAGAGAAATACCTCTTGATCATGAATCGAAGAGGCATAGTTGGTGAAAATGTTTCTTGTTATGTGAGCACACTAAAAAGTGGACTCTTAGAATGAAATGTGCATGTCCCGTTCCAGGGAGCAATGTTTTTTGAAGACTCTGAATTTGGGTCAAGGTGGAAATGGCTCCGGCATTTTGGAATGTGAAGCTTGGTAATAAAAAGGTTGTTTGACAGATAAAAATCTGGAGTTTGTATTTTGTAGTGTTTAGGCCGATGGGTTATGGCTTGTAATGTTGTGCGGAATGGGGTCTCAAGCTTGATGTGGCCTGAGCACGAAATGGCTGGTAAATAATGTGGGATCAGATTCCCATGTCTGGACCTTAAAGGTTAAGGTGTGGTATTACGAGGTTGAGGGGAATCCTCAGAAGCCTAGATAGTTCTCCCTATAACAGTCTCTAGAAGGATTTAGGGGTGAAGCAGTGTTGGTTATGATCTCGAGGGGAATCCCCAGGATCCTAGATAGGTTTCCATGTAGTAGTAGTTTCTGGAAGGACTTAGAGGTGAAGCAGTTTTGGGTTTGTTGTTAGTTGACGAGTCTTGAGCTCTTGTTTTAGCTCTTTGACATTAGGTTTTGGTATTTATGTTTTGTACTTGTTGATCCCGGAGTTTGGAGGGAAGAAACGTTGGTCATGGGCTTTGGACTTGTTGGTCCTGGACTTGGTGTTTTGGACTGACTTGTTTGGTGTTTTGGACTTGTTGGTCCGGGATTTTGTGTGTTGGACTCGTTGGTCCTGGGCTTTGGACTTGTTGGTCCTGGACTTGGTATTTTGTACTCACTTGTCCAGGATTTTGTGTGTTGGATGCTTTCTTTGGATTTTGGCCTTTTGAGAAAAGGGTTTCAATCTTGTTTTGTTTTGATTTTGGCTTGGGTCTTGGCCTTGACGTTGGGTGAGTAGCCTTTGGCTTTGGCTTTGACTTTGAGTGAATTGACTTTGGTTTTTGCTTTGACTTTGGCTTTGGCCTTGGGTGAATTGCTTTTGGTTTTTGTTTTTGCTTCGGCCTTGAGCTTTGGCTTTGGGTGAATGGATATTGGCTTGGGCCTTTGATTTTGACCTTTCGCTTTGGCTTTGGGTGAATGGCTATTGGCTTGGGCCTTTGATTTTGGCCTTTCGCTTTGGCTTTGGGTGAATGGATATTGGCTTGGGCCTTTGATTTTGGCCTTTCGCTTTGGCTTTGGGTGAATGGATATTGGCTTGGGCCTTTGATTTTGGCCTTTCGCTTTGGTTTTGCTTTGGATATATTGGTTTTTTTGCCGTCCTTCGTTCGAGGAAGGTAGAGGTGCAGGCGGGGATGTACCCGTTGGTGAGAGGTTGATATTTGGTGATGGGATATTTTTGTGGGGAATGGGCTTGCCTTCCGTCATTGACCATGAACAAGGAGAGGTTCTGGTTTGTTATCTAGGTTCGTCGTAGGATCCCTTTGGTTGAGAGCTCGTTCTAGATCGGATGCTAATGAAAGGTTTATATTGCCAGACATGGAATAGGTAAAGAGAATGGACACGGAGTTTCGAGTCCTCCGCTTACTCGGTACGGAACGTCATTCGAGTGTACTCACATTGAATTGGAACATATTGTTTGTTTTAAATCAATTCTTGTTGTCAACGGGAAATGGTAAAGGGGAGAATATATGATAGTTGAAAATTGTGCTTTTATTTAGATAAATAAGAGGTTAGCACAGACTCGATGAATACATGTGACTCATGGGGACAGCCCCCAGTTGTCATTTAGGAATAAAAGGACAGACGCTAGGATAGATATGAGAAAGCCTAAGACTCGGACTCGGACTCAGACTCAATCGTAGATACGGACTCCTAATCATCACTTTCCTCTTAGAAGGTCTCCTTCGCAACATCCAGCGGCTTGAATGTCTGGTTTTGAGCATTGACCCACTTGAGCACTTCACTCTCGTTGTTTGGGACGCCGGAAGGATAAGATCCTAGAAGGTTGTCCTGTTTTTGAGGAGTAAGGCGTCCATGGGGACCATTCTTTTCCATTAAATGATTCAGGGTTGATAAAGATAACCTGCCACCATCAAGCATGTTTTGGATGATATGTTTGAGCTTCCAGCACATCTCTATGTTGTGCCCATTACCCCTATGGAATAGGCAATATTGGGAACCGTCCCAAAACCGGCCTCTTTTCTTGGGTGTAAGATCTAGAGTAGGGCCAATCGGTTGGATTAATCCTTCAGAGACAAGCACTTTAAAAGCAATGGCATAAGGCATGCCAAAGTCTGAAAATTGTCTTTGCGGGTGTGTGGCTCTTTCTGGCGAGGGCTCCACAAATTTTACTTCGGTAATGCGGAAGACTTGCTTTTCGGGAGGGGTCGCAGATGTTGAACCTCCTTTAATGATTTCATCGATGCGAGAAATCTCTGTTGATAGGTCCTCGACACTCTTGATGTTACAACCCTTCAAACGGGATGCATAATTTGGCTGAAGGCAGTCAATGACATGTTTAACTAAAGCCCCATCTCCTGACCGATAGGATGGTGTTAAGTCTACCTTTCTCCTTTTTAGCAAATGATTGGTAGAATACTCATCCTCTCAATCACCCAAATTGATGGACTTCCTATTAGGCCACCCAGTTTCTTTGTCTGGAGTGGTTAAGAGTAAAGTGGAAAACCTGCCATCCTCAATTCCATCTTGTATGGCGTGCTTGAGCTCGTAACACGCTTCAGTTTTATGTCCCTTACCTCTGTGATATCGACAATATGCGTAGCCATTCTAAAATTGGGTTATGTTTTCGGGTCTTGGATCCGGAGTGGGACCAATAGGTTGCAGTAATCCTTCTGAAGAAAGTATCCTCAGAGCTGTGCCATATGTCATTCCCAGATCTGTGAATACCCTTTAATGTTTTCCCCTGATTCCAACATTGGTGTTTTTTGGGATGTTTTTGTGAGTTTTGTTTTTGTCAATCCTAGGCGGAAGTAGGATTTGGTTGTTGTCAATGGGAAGTTTTGGGGATGTTGTTTGATATTTTGAAGGGTATTTTGGTGAGGCAATTTCATGTTCTTTTTTGGTGGGTTCTTGGGTATGGGATCCATCCGACGGTTCCTCATTTTCAGCATTTGTTTGTTGGGGAATTAGGTGTTGGTCTTCTCCTTAGTAGTCAGGTTCGTTTTCGGCATTACCATTCCTTTTCCCCAAATTAGCTACCTGAGTGTTCAAATCATTGATGGCCACTTGCAGCTTTGAGAATATGTTGTTGATGGAGACGGAGATCATAGGTATACCGCTTTGTAGTCCGTCTTCACCAATTGCACGAACTTTCTCATCGTCGGGAGGGACGAGATGAGAGCAACCCAATGAAAGTTCCTGACTGTGTCCGATAGGGTTTTCTGGAGGGTTTTTTTTGTTGTTGGCAAGTAGTCGGCTTTCAATGAGCTTATCCCTTTGCTCAATATCAGAAAAGGGAGAATTCTCGGTTATCACTTTGTCCTCAACTTGGGAGAGACGAGTGCTCAAGTTTTCCACGGTAGCTAGGAGTCGAAGGACCATGTTGTTGGTTTCAGCAGAAGTCATGGCAGATGCAGATTGATCAACTTCTTGAGTTTCTGGATGGCGATCGATGGCACCCAAGGGATTCCTATTTGACATAACGATAGGCGTTATAACTTGTCTTGGCAAGAGATTGCACAAACAAAGGCAAGTACGACACATATGTACAAAAGGCAGTTTTGTCGTGAAGACGCAACGGTGTGACTAGGTTATGAGTTCATAAAGATCGTGAATGACCACTTGTGTTTGAACTCAGGGTGCATGACTTTGAACTTAGACTCGAGTGTCGACTTTGGCATAGTGATGCCTAGACAGACGACTTCTGACTCGGTTTGGAAGTTTGTTGTTGGCGTAACACCGTTGGACAAGACATGTACACAAACTTGACCTTTGACCCGTAATGTAGGGGAAAGACGGGTTTAATACCCGAGAGGTTTTGATTCTCCTAACGCCATTGAATATGTCTCAACAATTAGGAGACACGGCCTAGACCAGAAGGTAGGTACTAACTTCGGCGGAGATTCGACGTTATCTAGACGACTTAACTTGAAATCGAATGGACTCTAATCGACTCAAGGCTGAATCAGAAAGGTGGACTGAAGATTTCGTAAATATAAATTTTCAAATAGATTCATTTGTCGTTCTATGGACGGCTTCCGAAGAGTAGGGATCTCCGAAAGTCGATCAGTTGAAGAGTTGTCTTAAGTTTGTTTTCAAAAGACGGTTTGAGTTTGAGTTTGCGGCGGCTCTGAAAACAATGTATTCTTTCCGAAGATGTTTGTTGAAATTCCGAATCACGGATTTGAAAATCGAGAA
The DNA here is from genome assembly GCF_048544455.1 of Silene latifolia. Taxonomy (NCBI): domain Eukaryota; kingdom Viridiplantae; phylum Streptophyta; class Magnoliopsida; order Caryophyllales; family Caryophyllaceae; genus Silene; species Silene latifolia. The sequence goes on from NC_133530.1 coordinate 55,002,528, forward strand.
TTGAAGAGTTTGGAATCGTCATCACAATGGCCATGAAAACGGTTAAATTTGTTTTCAAAGGATTTAAAATTAGGTTGAAAATTTGAAAACGGTTAAATTTGTTTTCAAAGATTTGATTTCGAATTTGAAATTTGAAAACGGTTAAATTTGTTTTCAAAGACTTGATTTTGAATTGAAATTTGAAAATGGTTAAATTTGTTTTCAAATGATTTAAAATTGGATTTGAAATTTGAAAACGGTTAAATTTGTTTTCAAGTGGTTTGAAAATTGGTTTGAAATCTAAAAACGGTTAAATTTGTTTTCAGAGATTTGATTTTGAATTGAAATTTGAAAACGGTTAAATTTGTTTTCAAATGATTTGAAATCTGAAAACAGTTAAATTTGTTTTCAAAGATTTGAAATTGAAAACGGTTAGATTTGTTTTCAAGTGATTTGATTTTGAATTTGATATTTGAAAACACATTTGAAGTTGGAAATTATGAGGATTGAGTTCGTCATTACGACGGGTTAGAAAACCGTTTTAACCTTTGAAAGACGATATGCAAATCGAAAAGTGTGAGAATTGAAATCCTCATTACGGCGGCTTAGAAAAGCCAAATTTGATTTCGAAAACGAGATTTGAAATTTGGAAAGTTGCATGGGTTGAAATCGTCATTACGACGGTTTTAAAAAAACGTTTTTGTTTGAAAACTGATTTCGAATTTTGAAAATTCGAGGGTAGAATTCGTCATTATGACGACGTAAAAGGGCGCTTTGAGAATGCAACGGTCGGCGAGAGACCGAGGTTTGAAACGGCCATTATAACGACGTAAAAGGGTATTTTGAAATAGTTTTTGAAAATCGAGTTTTGAAATCGTCATTACGACGGCATAAGAATGTGATTGAATGGTTATAAAAAACACCGGGTTTTGAAGTGGCAATTATAACTGCATAAAAAGGTGCTTTGAAACGGTTATGAAAAATCGGGCTTTGAAATTGTCATTACGACGGCATAAAAAGGTGCTTTGAAACGGATGTAAAAACCGGGTTTGAAGATCGTCATTACGACGGCCTAGAAAGGCGTGTTAAAATGGTTGTAGAAAACCAGATTTGAAAATCGTTATTACGACGGCCTAGAAAGGCGTGTTGAAATGGTTGTAGAAAACCGGATTTGAAAATCGTCATTACGACGGCCTAGAAAGGCGTGTTTTAATGGTTGTAGAAAACCAGATTTGAAAATCGTTATTACGACGGCCTAGAAAGGCGTGTTGAAATGGTTGTAGAAAACCGGATTTGAAAATCGTCATTACGACGGCCTAGAAAGGAGTGTTGAAATGGTTGTAGAAAACCGGGTTTGAAAATCATTATTACGACGGCCTAGAAAGGCGTGTTAAAATGGTTGTAGAAAACCGGGTTTGAAAATTGTCATTACGACGGCCTAGAAAGGCGTGTTGAAATGGTTATAGTAAACCGAGTTTGAAAATCGTCATTACGACGGCATAAAAAAGGTGTGCAACGGTCGGCGAAAGACCGAGGTTTAAAACGGCCATTATAACGGCACAAAATGTGTTTTGAAAGTTTGAAATCACACAGAAGGACTTATGATCACATAACACATAAGCACTCGCAGTTCATTATATTATGCATAATGCTGACACGGGTTTTGGCTTAAAAGGGTGGGTTACACACCAAGCAATCAAACCCCGATTTTTGAGAGGGATACCAATCCAAACAAAATGTGTAAGGAGGGTGCCCTAACCTCGTGCTCGAAGGTGATGAAAGCTCTTTGACGAAACAGAAATGTGTAACGTCAATGGCATGCTTGACTCAATCGGGATTCGAAACGCGGGGATAAGAAAACTCACGCCGACGAGACGAGCCAATTGGTCGATAAAGGTTAGGTTGTGGGCCCAGACAAGGAACCCGACTTATGACCGTAATATCAATTAATGCACTTTAACCACGACCTCATTCGAGTTTCACCTCTAAGGATCACAAAGACATAAGTGTCCTAGTTTTCCCCAGAGAAGTCGCTAATCTGTACACATGGGCCACAGGCCGGTCTGTATATTTGGGCCACCTACCGATCTGCGGTCACGGGCCACCTGCACGCCAAGCCAATTTGTGGACATGCAGCGGTCTTTTGAAAGCCACGCTCGACGGCGTAAAAATGCTTTCGACCGGATCGCTTTAGATCGGTCGGTTTCGTCTCGGCAAAGGTCTCAAAACGATACAGAGATGTTCGGAGTCGCCACCAAGCATTTGTGGGATGCTTGGAACTCGTTCGAATCCAGTTTATACCTAGGTCAATCAAGGCAAAAAACGGTGCTTGACATAGGTACTAAAGATAAGGACTCGTCCCCCTTTTAGCATTCTATGCCTAAAATGACTCTCGTGCGCCCTGGATAAGGCCATCCACTATCTAAAGGTTCTGAGTAAGGGGTGAGGGTACGTATTGGGAAGCCCTTTAATCGGACACCCAATTTCGCCCGCGTTAGCGGCCTCTACTGATCGATCGTGGTTGTTTGAGTGCAAAAGTTGATAAAACGGTGTAAATGCATGAATGCACATCCAAAAGTTAACCTAACATGTGAGAGCTTTCTATGTCGGTTGATTTAATCCAAGTATCAAGTACAACATGTCAAGTTGGATTTAGATTGATTTGCATGTGAAAACGGAAATTAAACATCCATATATCAAATTCGGATTATGATGCTTAACACGATCCATTTATTTGAAAAAAAGGTATCAAATGACAAAGTGTAAAAATGCAAATTTGTCAATCTGATCGTTCATGTATTCCGATAAACGGTAATCGGGATCGTCCTAGACAAGTACCAAAATGGGACAGAATAGTGTCAGGCAGCCCCATTGAGGCGCGAGCCTATTGACGAGGGAAGAGGCTCTGCCCTGGTTTTAAAATATGAAAACAGGAGCTGCCTTGGGGCGCGAGCCATGAGCCGACCCAAGGGGCGTCTCCTGGTTGTTAAAAAATTTGTTTAAAACCGTTTTTTGTGATTAATGATTTTCAAGTATGATTTGCACGACTCGGAACAATTACTATTATGTTAGTAATATTCGTTGTCGGATTTGCATGTTTGAAAAGCATAGTAAAATGTGTAAAAGGAAAATGTTTGATTTGAACTAATTATGTTAAGTTCAATTATTTGTAATTAGTCAAGTTTGTCATCGTACTCGGATTAAACCGACATGGTATAAAGAACCAAGGATGATTATGAATTATGGCTAATATGTTTACAAATGTAAACAAATGAGAAAAATGCTAAATAAAAGAAAAGGGTGTTAAAATACCCATTAAAATATAATTAACCAAATAATATCACCGAGTCACGGATTAAACCGTCATGGTATATGGAACCAAGGGTGATTATGATTTATGGTTAAAAACTTGTAAAAGCAAAATAAAATAAAAGAGGTTTGAAAATATTTGAAATGGTAAAAATCGATTACAAATATGAAAGTGAATTAATGAGGAAAGACGAGAACAAACACGGTTGAATCTGACCTGGACACCCCATTGAGGCGCGAGCCTCTATGCAGAACAAGGGGCTTCTGTCTCAGGCCAAAACTCAGTTTTGGCTCGTCTACCCTATGTTTTGGATCGTGTTATGCATTGTTCATGCATATGAACTCATAAAAACAGTAAAGACATGAAATAAATGAGTTATTTACACCCTCAAACTTACGTGTATTGATGTTTGCGAAGTAGACGACTTTAGAGACGGTTTTCTCGTTGTGACTAATCGCGATCAAAGAAGTTTAAAAAGGTGCCTTAAAAAAGGATTTTGTTTTGACAATAAGTTGAAAATATGTTAATGAAAAACATGTTGATTAATGAGTTGAGTTGGTCGAATGGGTCAGTCGAATGCACGGCGACGGTACCAAACAAAATGTGTAAGGCTTGTGTTTACGATCGGTAGGTCGTAAACACGTGTCGATTTTGTGACTTAGGAAGTCGGGTCTAGAGGTTTAAGAGAGAGGTGAGGGGGTGGACACTCGCGTGAGGTTTATGGTGTGTGATGGTGGGTATTTATAGAGAAATGTGGGGAGGTAGGTCGGTTGTGTTTGCTTAGAGGCTAAGCACACACCCCATTGAGGCGCGAGCTACCTAGTGACTGAAATGGGTGTACTGTCCCTTTCAGAAATTTGGATTTTGCATTTGTTCTAACCAATGTTTTATTGGTTGTGATTTATGGTCTTTGAGGTTTGCTTAGCCGTGTAAGCTTCCTCTTGGGTGATATTTGGGGTAGGTAATTTGTGTGCTTGACTCGGGTTTGACCCGTGTGAGTCGGGATTTGAATTTCGAGTCGGTTTTTGGCCCGGTGTCGGTTTAGACTCTAAATAGGGTCATTTTAATGGAAATGACATGATAAAGACATTCATGGCATTATTTTTGACATTCGGGATTTGGGTTGACTCAGGTTGACTCGTGTTGCGGGTTTCTAAGTCGGTTTTGGGTCCGAAGACGGTTTTAACTCTAAATAGTGTTATTTTAATGCAAATGAAGTTAGAAACCTTTTGAAATCATTTTTCATATTTGAGTAGTGCATTAATGTAATACTCCGTATTTATAAGTCTTGGGGTACTCGATCGAGTAGCCCTTACTCTGTCGAGTAAGGGTAAGTTGCGTTTTAGAAAAGTTTCTGACCTGTTGGGTACTCGATCGAGTAGCTGGGGCACTCGATCGAGTAAAGGGGTACTCGATCGAGTACCTCGGTTACTCGATCGAGTAGCCGGTTTTACGGGGAAATTTCTCGGGTTTTGTTAATTACGCGATTGAGGTATTTAAGCTTTGTCGTCATTATTCTAAATCACTTTTGCAAAACCTAAATTACTGTTTAAGAGAGAAAGCAAGCAAGTTCTTCATCCTAATCGCATAATTAGCAATTCCCGGAGTTTGGAGGGTCAGTTCTTGTCGTTGTTCATACCGTTGAGTTCCTTGCGTCAAGGGTAAGATCTATGTACCCTTTTTGTTGTATTTCCTCTATTTTGGTTAAACCCTAATTAAGGGATTTGGGGGTTTTATGTGTAGTATGTGATTTGGTAGCCTTTATGTGTTGTATGATAGGAGGAGGGTTCATAGAGGAAGCTTTTTGACTCAGCAGTAGAGAACGTCTGATTGTGTGCATACCAGGTAGGATTTCCTACTCAAAATTAGTCCCATAATGGGATATTGGTTGATGTGTTGTGTTTGGTTGTTTGATATAGTAATTGTATTGTGATTGTGGTTGTGATCGTTGTCTATGGTTCGCGAGGCGTGGCCTACCGAGTGGGGTCACTTGCGGGAGTGGCTTCACGCCCTAGTTTCGCCTTCTGTGGAACCCGCCACAGAAGGGATGTGCACATTAATGGATAGGGTTATCGCTCACTATGTGGAGCGGGGATTTGGTAGGTACGGCTGCGGTCCCCCACTGGCAGGGCTGGTCCAGTGGACAGTTAGTGATTGAGACGATTGGATTTGGCGTGATTGTGTGTGTGTGACAGTTAAGCTGTCTGTTTACCTTATTGTTAGTATATATTGAATTGTGTGATTAGTATCGACCCGGTGTTGTTTTGTAAACTGCGGTGATCCATTCGGGGATGGTGAGCAGATATTGAGCGAGTATATTGAGATGAGTACTTGGGATAGCGGGATGGCCACGACATGATGATAGGAGTCTTCATTTTGTAGCTTATTAGTTATTTACGTTTCAGTTAGAACAGTCAGTTTGAGATCATGTATCGGACTTTTGGTTTGGTTTTGAGGATTGTAACTATTCGCTAAATATTTATAATAAACGTTGTTTCTTCATTGTTATTTGATTATCATTGCCTCGGGTAACCGAGATGGTAATGTCTTCATACCTGAGTGGTCCTGGTAAGGCACTTGGAGTATGGGGGTGTTACAAATGTTATCAGAGCAACGATCCTGAAACCTGTAACCAATGAACCTAATGAACATAGGGAGTCAATTAAAATGAACCCGGGGTAAAAGTTGTAGGAGCTAATGCAAAGGCTTGGGAGACGTCCTAAAGTCGCGGGGTCGCCCTACAATTTTGAACCGGTCACATGGGGGGAGTGTTTGTCGAGTCGTATGTGTGTTTGGTTAACTTGTATAAAAATGTGATGAAATGTGTTAATTGTTGGATGTTCGAAGTTGGAGGTTGAGAATGTTAAAGAAAGGTTAATGAAATATGTGGAAACCGTTGATGGGATGATAGCATGTTGAATGTTTTACAATGTGGCATTTAATAACATGATGAAGTGATCTCGAAGATCGTATGAAAAGATGCGTAGCATGTTTAGTTATGATATAATGTGGTTTTATAAAGTTTAGCATGTTAGCATATGACGTAGCATGCGGGTAGCTTTTATGAATTGGCATGACTCGATCGAGTGGGACTGACTCGATCGGGTGGGTTTTTGACGATTTTGAGTACAGAATCGTGTTTTTGGGTACTCGATCGAGTAACTAGGGGTACTCGATCGAGTAGGGGGTCACTCGATCGAGTAGCCTAGCTACTCGGTCGAGTAGCCTAGCTACTCGGTCGAGTAAGTTAGAGATCAGAAGGTCTGTAAGGGGTCTGATGTTTGGGTACTCGATCGAGTATGTTGGGCACTCGATCGAGTAGCCCGTTACTCGATCGAGTGTGTTTGGGAACTCGATCGAGTAGGTTCTGGGCAGCGTGTTTTCATGTTTTGAGGTTTAGTACGTGTGTTTATGTCTACCCTTTCTTATATATAGTTTCAAGATGCCGCCCAAGAAGACTGCTTTGTACGCGAGAGCTGAGCTTATGAACATAGATGACATCGTTAAGATGTTGGAACATCAGGATGCTCTCACTAAGGCTTTAAAGACTGTGGGGAAGGATAAGGATAAGGATAAAGAAAAGGAGGTTGATCATTCTAAAATCAGCCTCTATATCGCGAGGTTTAACCCGAAAGAGTACAAGGGAGTTGGGGAGCCTAACCTTCTTGATAGTTGGCTGAGAGAGATGGAGAACATATTAGATTTTGTTCACTGTCCGGATGAGATGAGAGTGGAACAGGCTGCGTTCTATCCGAGGGAGGCGGTGGCAAGTGGTGGGATTCGGTGAAGGTGAGTGCTAAGGAAATATATACCAACCAAGGCTTACCTGCTATACCTTGGGAGGAGTTTCGTAGGGCCGTGAGGAAGGAGTTTGTCTTAGGAACATGTGAGGAGTAAGTTGAGAGAAGAGTTTGTGACTTTAAGATGACCGCTGAGATGTCTGTGGCCGAGTACTACAGGCAATTCAATGAGAAGTCTAGGTATGCAGAGGATATGGGTTTGAGTGAGGAGAATCTGGCGCTGAGGTTTGAGAGGGGGTTGACCCCTAAGATTATGGATAAGTTACCCGTGGGAGTCCTTACTGATGTTAAGGAAGCCTATGAGAGGGCTGGGAGAGCTGAGAGGTTGGTGGAGATGGCTCAGGAGAGGTTAGGTGGTGAGAAGAGGAAGTCTGAAAGCGAGGGTGGTGGCCAACCTAATCACAAGAAAGGCAACCACAATCAGTCTAAGGGGTTTTCTTCTGGGTCAGGGTTTAGTGCTGGGGCTTCCTTTGGGCGTGGCCGTGGAAGTGTGAGCAATAGTTGGGGAGTGACTGCTATCATTTGTGGTGGTGTAGGCCACAAGAGACATGAGTGCACAAGTGCACCGGGATCTTTCCAGAGACTCGCGAGCTTCGCGAGCAAATGACCGGGCCTGGATCATGGCCAAACCGGGGAAGTCAGAGTTACCAGAGTGGAGGCAACCGCAACGGCGGTAATTCTTATCAGAAACCACCAACGAACAACAACAACAACAATCAAGGGTCGGGTGCTAAGCCGACCACATCAGCCAATACTATCCAGGGAGGTGAGCAGAAGACCAGTGGCAAGTTATTCATGATGGAAAAGAAAGCAGCTGAGGAAGATGCGCACGTTATCACCGGTACTTTTCTTGTAAATGGCGTTCATACCTTTGTTTTGTTTGATTCGGGGGCTTCTCAGTCGTTTGTGTCTTCGAGTCATGTTAAACGGTTGGGTTTGAGGGTATATGAGTCTGTTAGTGAGCGAGTTTTTATACCTTCGGGTGAGTCTGTATCTTGTGGGAGATTGTTTAGAGATGTATCTATGATAGTTGGGCAAGTTGATTTCCCTGTAGACTTTATAGAGTTTCCTTTCGACGGTTTTGAGATGATAGTTGGGATGGATTGGTTAGAAAAGTATAAAGCTAAGATAGACTGTCATCAAAAGAAAGTGTCTTTAAGAAGTCCTAAGGGCGTTAGTGTGTCTTATCGTGGGTTTCTAGTCAAACCCAAAGTTAAGTTGATTGCAGCTGTCACCTTGAAGTCTTATCTGAGGAAGGGATGTCCTTTGATCTTGTGCCATGTGAGAGATGACCGGATAGAGAGTCCAGCAGTGGATGAGATGCCAGTGGTGGGAGAGTTTGCCGATGTTTTTCCAGAGGAGATTCCGGGGTTGCCGCCGGGAAGGGAGATAGATTTCACAGTAGAATTGAAACCAGGGACGGGGCCAATCTCTAAGGCGCCGTACCGCATGGGTCCTAAGGAGATGGAGGAGCTTAGAAAGCAGTTGGATGATCTGATAGAGAAGGGATACATTAGACCTAGTGTATCGCCGTAGGGAGCACCAGTTCTTTTCGTGAAGAAGAAGGATGGGAGTTTGAGGTTATGCATAGATTATAGGGAGCTGAACCGAGTGACGATAAAGAAAAAGTATCCTTTGCCAAGGATAGATGACCTGTTTGATCAGTTGAGTGGTGCATCAGTCTTTTCTAAGATTGATTTGAGGTCGGGGTACCATCAGGTGAAGATTAGAGAGGTGGACATACCAAAGACAGCTTTCACGTCGAGGTATGGCCATTATGAGTATGTGGTGATGCCGTTTGGGTTGTCTAATGCACCGGCGGTGTTTATGGATTTGATGAATAGGATCTTCAGACAGTTCTTGGATAAGTTCGTAGTGGTGTTTATTGACGATATCTTGATCTACTCTAAGACTAGGGAGGAGCATGAGGAGCATCTAAGGATCGTGTTGCAAACTTTGAGGGACCATGAGTTGTATGCTAAGCTATCCAAGTGTGAGTTCTGGTTAGAGAAAGTTGCTTTTCTGGGGCATGTGATCTCTAAAGATGGGGTAGCTGTGGATCCAGCGAAGATTGAGGCAGTGACAAAGTGGGAAGCACCGAAGAATGTTGCCGAGGTTAGGAGTTTCATGGGTTTAGCTGGATACTACAGACGGTTCGTGAAGGATTTCTCCAAGATAGCTAGACCTATGACAGCGTTGATGAGGAAAGAGAACAGGTTTCGTTGGGATGAGAGTTGTGAGACGGCGTTCCAAACATTAAAGGAGCGTTTGACCACAGCTCCTGTCTTAGCTTTGCCTGAAGGGACTGAGAACTTTGAGGTTTATACAGATGCCTCGAAGAATGGGTTGGGATGTGTGTTGATGCAGAATGGTAAAGTGATTGCCTATGCTTCTAGGCAATTGAAGCCTTACGAGGAGAACTACCCTACTCATGATCCGGAGTTGGGTGCGGTGGTGTTTGCTCTCAAGATATGGAGACATTACCTTTATGGAGCAATCTTTAAGGTATTTTCCGATCACAAGAGTCTCAAGTACATTTTCACTCAAAAAGAGTTGAACGGGGAGGCGAGAGGAGGTGGATGGAGCGATTGGCGACTATGACATGGAAATCATCTACCATGAAGGGAAGGCCAATGTTGTAGCTGATGCTTTGAGTAGGAAGAGCGTACATTCTCGTGTACACTCTATCTTTGATGAGGCCGAGAGATGAGGTAGCGAGTTTTGGGATACATATGATGCAGAAAGGAGATGCCATGGGTGATATGACAGTACATCTTGAGTTTTATGATGACATTCGAGGTAACCAGGCGTTGGATCCTAAGATAGTGGAGTGGAGAGCTGGAGTAGAGAAAGGGACAGTGTCCCGGTTTTCTATTCATACAGATGGTAGTTTGAGGTTTGATGGTAGGTGGTGTGTTCCTAATGATGAAGAGTTGAAAAAGACTATCATGGCAGAGGCACATTGCACACCATATTCAAGACATCCGGTGGTGACAAGCTATACAAGGATTTGAAGAAAACGTTTTGGTGGCCGGGGATGAAGAAAGAGACAAAGTGAGTTTGTATCCCGTTGTTTGACATGCCGAGAGAGTTAAAGGGAACAAATGACGACCACAAGGTAAGATTCAGTCTTTAGAGGTACCTGAGTGGAAGTGGGAATCCATTTCCATGGATTTCATTGTGGGTTTGCCAAAGAGTCAACAAGGTAACAACATGATTTGGGTAATAGTGGATCGACTGACCAAGTCAGCTCACTTTGTTCCAATGAAAGATACATGGACAAAGGCACAACTGGCTATGGCCTATCGAAAGAACGTGCTTAAGTTACATGGAGTCCCTAAGGACATAGTGTCTGACAGAGATGCGAGGTTTATATCGAGGTTTTGGAAGTAGTTGCAGGAATCGTTGGGAACAACTTTGAAGATGAGTACAAAGATTTCATCCCGCGACAGACGGGCAGATCGAGAGAACAATCAAGACTCTTGAGGATATGTTGCGAGCTTGTGTGATGGATTTTGGTGGTAGGCGGGAGCAGAAGAGGTGGACTTGATAGAATTTTCTTATAATAACAGCTATCACACTAGTATTGGTATGGCACCGTTTGAGTCTTTGTATGGGAGAAGATGTAGGAGTCCAATCTGTTGGGACGATAGTGCTGAAGCAGTGGTTTTAGGACCAGAGATGGTGCATGAGATGGTGGAACAGATTAAGATGATTAGGGAACGGATGAGAGCAGCTCAGGATCGACAAAAGAGTTATGCAGATCTACATCGCCGGGATATAGAGTTCCAGGTTGGGGATAAGGTTCTTTTAAAAGTGTCTCCTATGCGCGGGGTTATGAGATTTGGGAAGAAAGGCAAGTTAAGTCAGAAGTTTATCGGGCCTTATGAGATCTTAGAGCGCGTTGGGGAAGTTGCTTATCGTCTGACTTTACCAGCTGCATTAGAGAGAGTGCATAATGTGTTTCATGTATCGCAGCTGCGGAAGTATGTGAGTGACCCGTCACATGTGTTAGAGGCCGAGAACTTAGAGCTAGATGAGTCCTTATCATATCTTGAGGTGCCAAAACAGATCCTAGACCGAAAGGTTAGAAAGACTAGGAATGGTGAGACAGTTCTGCTCAAAATCCTTTGGTCTAACCACGAGACCGAGGAAGCTACATGGGAGCCAGAGGAGGCTATGAAAGAGCGTTACCCTTTCCTTTTTGATCAGGTATGTATGGTTACGGGGACGTAACCTTGTTTCTTTTAGGGAGGTAGGAGATGATCGCGAACAGTTTTAAGAGTTTTATACCCCTTTTATATGTGTGTCGGGATGTTTGTCGGGATGAGTTGGGTTAGTAACATGTTTTATGTTGAATTTTGTTTTGGTTGTTGAGTCGGGAATGTTACGGGAGTACCTTTGTTTGGTAGTGGTTTGAACTTCGGGGACAAAGTTCTTTTTAAGGAGGGAAGACTGTAATACTCCGTATTTATAAGTCTTGGGGTACTCTATCGAGTAGCCCTTACTCTGTCGAGTAAGGGTAAGTTGCGTTTTAGAAAAGTTTCTGACCTGTTGGGTACTCGATCGAGTAGCTGGGGCACTCGATCGAGTAAGGGAGTACTCGATCGAGTACCTCGGGTACTCGATCGAGTAGCCGGTTTTACGGGGAAATTTCTCGGGTTTTGTTAATTACGCGATTGAGGTATTTAAGCTTTGTCGTCATTATTCTAAATCACTTTTGCAAAACCTAAATTACTGTTTAAGAGAGAAAGCAAGCAAGTTCTTCATCCTAATCGCATAATTAGCAATTCCCGGAGTTTGGAGGGTCAGTTCTTGTCGTTGTTCATACCGTTGAGTTCCTTGCGTCAAGGGTAAGATCTATGTACCCTTTTTGTTGTATTTCCTCTATTTTGGTTAAACCCTAATTAAGGGATTTGGGGGTTTTATGTGTAGTATGTGATTTGGTAGCCTTTATGTGTTGTATGATAGGAGGAGGGTTCATAGAGGAAGCTTTTTTACTCAGCAGTAGAGAACGTCTGATTGTGTGCATACCAGGTAGGATTTCCTACTCAGTATTAGTCCCATAATGGGATATTGGTTGATGTGTTGTGTTTGGTTGTTTGATATAGTAATTGTATTGTGATTGTGGTTGTGATCGTTGTCTATGGTTCGCGAGGCGTGGCCTCGGCTGAGTGAGGTCACTTGCGGGAGTGGCTTCACGCCCTAGTTTCGCCTTCTGTGGAACCCGCCACAGAAGGGATGTGCACATTAATGGACAGGGTTATCGCTCACTATGTGGAGCGGGGATTTGGTGGGTACGGCTGCGGTCCCCCACTGGCAGGGCTGGTCCAGTGGACAGTCAGTGATTGAGACGATTGGATTTGGCGTGATTGTGTGTGTGTGTGAGTTAAGCTGTCTGTTTACCTTATTGTTAGTATATATTGAATTGTGTGATTAGTACTGACCCCGGTGTTGTTTTGTAAACCTGCGGTGATCCATTCGGGGATGGTGAGCAGATATTGAGCAAGTATTGAGATGAGTACTGGGATAGTTGGGATGGCCACGACATGATGATAGGAGTCTTCCGCTGTAGCTTATTAGTTATTTACGTTTCAGTTAGAACAGTCAGTTTGAGATCATGTATCGGACTTTTGGTTTGGTTTTGAGGATTATAACTATTCGCTAAATATTTATAATAAACGTTGTTTCTTCATTGTTATTTGATTATCATTGCCTCGGGTAACCGAGATGGTAATGTCTTCATACCTGAGTGGTCCTGGTAAGGCACTTGGAGTATGGGGGTGTTACAATTAAACCGTCTCACGTATAGCCAATCCACGCACGCATATCAAAAACACGTTATAGTCCGATCATCATCGGGTGGTTTTTGGAAGGTGCAGATACTGGGTATCTACAACCCCAAAACATAAACAAATTTTTTCTACTCCGTCACTCTATTTCACACTACCATTTCTTTAGTCTAGAACTGCAATTTTATTCATATTTTATAAAAGGTTCATAAATCAGGAGTAACTACTTAGAGAGGGACATCTGCCTATTTTACACCCCTTTATAATGGCTACCTATCTATTTAGTTGGCTTGCCTCAATAATATGTACTTCATACTTGTTTCTTAGCTTCTTAGCGACTATTTCAATTAGTTTTACGTGCTCTAAAGTTTAAACGACACCATCCCCAAAGCCCAACCCTTATACCATAGACAAGAGGGTGTCAAGGTTACTTAAACTACCGACCTATAAGGTAAATACGAAAATTCAATTAGAATATGGGCTAGTTCCTCATTTGGTATCAATGAGCATTAAAGGCATTTACCTCTCCTTGTACCCTTCCACAGGATCATCAAAACCATAATGAACAACTAAGTCTAAATTACATTAATACACGTAAATCGTCAAAAAAAAGGAAGAACTATGTGGTGGAAAATAAAAAGGAATGATGAGTAAATATTACTTGAATCAGAACGATCAAGAAATTCATTTCGCTCTCTTTCGTTCTTCCCGGCAGCTCGTCTCAAATGGTTTAAGAATGGCAAACCAATTCAGTTAGTTCTAATAATGAAATTGCATAGGTCATATAATGTATCTGGCCGATTCACCCAATTTCATACTCTAATAAATTCTAAAGCTCCTTGCCCTGTCAAGTTTCAAATCAGTAATTTTTCAGTTATGACTAAATTATCATTAATATATTCATCATTTGAAATATGTCGAGATTTTAAAAAGTTCCAAAAACGTTCATACTGTTCAATTGGTTTGCCATTCTTAAACACTTTTTAGGGTTTTTCTAATCGTAGGGGCCACTCCAAAAGCCATTCGTATTCCATCTTATAAAGTAACAAAACTAATAAGATTATCAAGTAGTTGTAGGTATTGCAATATAGTTCAAAGTCGTAATCAATGTATCCTATTGCCTTCTCTAGATTCATCCTCATCAACATCTATATAAGGTTATGGCGCTTGTCCTCTCTCTACCTCCCTCCCCGTCTCTCAATATAAACAAAACCAAATAGAGTTTCTCTCGAATTCAGTCAAGCCCAAGACAACATCTCCCTCCTTCCTTATCTTGTTCATTCCCTCTCTCCAATCGGAACAATAAAAAAGAGAGTCATTCTCCCTTCCCCTCTCCAACTCTCTCCGCCTTTTCCTCTCAAAGTAAACAGAATCCAAACAAACATTCGTTGTTCTCCCTCCCGTCTTTGTGACTATATGATAGGTATGCACCTAGTCCCATGTAAGTAGGTTTTAATGACGGATTGACCACATATGTGAAAGCATTTTGAACAAGATTAAACATAGACACTCTACCTCCCCCACTATATCCCTCCGTCTTAACACTCCCTCGTCTCCCCACTAAACAATAAGCATATCCTAAAAAATTAACATCACACCAATCTGGAAAAAACTATTTGTGAAATTAAAAAGTATCTACTCAGTCATATCCGATTCAGACCCATGTCCTCCAACAAAATCTCTAGGCTTGTCATTCACAAAAAGATTCACTTTTAGACTAACATGCACCTTCTCAAGACCACAGCAAAGATTACAATGTGGACTAAAAAGACACTCAACGTCCTTTTAAAGAGATTTTGTTTATGGTAACTCAGTGATTCTCTTGTGGTTTACCTATGATCTCCATGGATGATAATGTAAACGATATTGTATTTATATGGTTATTTGAATATAGGACATAGGACATATTATGAGGTCGACTAAAACAAATCGTATATTTTTCTTGTAAAACAACAAAATATATGTTCTCGAGCGCATCCAGTCAAGAAAAGACCTTAATTGAATCACCTGTCCAAAAACCCAAACTATATAACCGAAAAATAAACATCCTCCCTAAATTAACATAGCCTATCAAATCAAAGCAACCCAAAAGAACTTGCCACAAGATTACAAGGAACGACAAGACTCAATAAAGGCTTTGACTCCTTTACCCTCCTCATCCTCCCCTTCCCTCCTCCTAAATAAATGTAGCATCTTTGAACATGAAAACCCTAGACCACACATTAACCACGTTGATTACACTCTTACCTATTAAAAAAAACATACATTTAAGAATCAAAACTCACACAAAATAAATAAGATGCTAACTGATTGATTCATTAACTCACTGAATGCAAAATCCAAGGACTCTGGTGGGACGTAAATAGAGTATAAGAAGACATAATCAGTTTAGAGGTACATCAACTACAACATGGGCGGTGGTGGAGAATGATAGAAGCAAGTGAGTCGGTGGGGAGTAAATATGAGTAACAATAAAGGAGAACAGACAAAGTTGCACACGAGGAGGAATAAAAGAAGGAAGCGAGGAAAAGGGTTGAACCTCCTCCCCCTTTTCCTTCTCATCCTACTCCCTTATTCCGTTTTCATCCGTCACCGCATCCTCCTCCTCACCTCTTCCCCCTCCCCCTCATTCTCTTTCCCATCTAACAAGCATTTTCTTCGGCACGTAATGTTCTTTTTACTCGAAAAGCCGTGACTTTTCAACTATTAATTTTTATCAACCATTTGAAGACATGGATTTCAAGTCAATATTTAAGCATCTTTCTAAGCATCCAGTCTAACAAGAATTTTTTTTTTCAGCACGTGTTAATCTTTTTGGTCGAAAAGTGACTTTTATATTATAAAATTTAGGTTCTATTCCTATTTTTGTCACCTAAAAATTGTTTGATATTTAAAACCATGCACATATGAGTACACAGACTATCTACCTAAAAATTGTTTGATATTTAAAACCATTCACAAAAATATACATACAATAAGAATTCAATATCAAGTGAGAAAAACACCATTATAAGTTACTAGCTTATCTAAAATTACACCCACTTTGATGGGTGTTGAAGTTTTCTCCAAGTACTTAACACTCAACTTGCAGCCATATGAGTTATCCTCCAAAAGGGCAACTTTTTCATCTGAGCTTGTTGTACCAGTCTGATAATGGGTCCTCAAAAGTGGAACCACTTATATTACATATCAGATGCAAAGAGTATTTCTAGGGGCACAATAGCCTATGACATAATGTTACTGATGCCTGTCGTTGTGTGCACCAAAAATAATATTTATAATTTCCAAACTACAACTAGCAAGCGGTAGTAAGGGTCGATCCGCAGGGAGGTAGGGAGTTCTAATTGTCTTTATTTTAGTCTATGAATTACTGGGGGGTTTGATTTGAAATGAATCTAAGTCTAATAACATAAATTAAATAAGCAAATAAAAGTAATGAAGGATGCAAGCAATGATAAAAGAAATGCTAAGACGGTCGATTCACTATAGCTGCGATGGCACATAATCCTAGGTAAGTCCGAAATACAGTCGTGTAGGATGGGTAAAACGAGTCCTCTCGGTCCACGTTAACTAGTAGCTCCTTTCGGCCTATGCTACCAGTCCCTAAGTCTCACTAATGCTAGCTCTCGCCCCGATTAGTGATTCCTAAAGCCTAAATTACATTATCTCTCGATCTCAGTAATTTAGTTGTCTTGATTCATTAATTAATGCCCTTCCCTATCTCTCGATCTACGGGTTGGTCAAAACTAAGCATCTAACAAGTCTCCTCTCGGTCTCATTGTAACACCCGCAAATTTCTCATTCTGACATTTAAAATTTATTTAACCGTTCGATTACTTTATTTCATATTTTTAAATTATTTAATTTAATTAACCTCCTTTTGAACATAAATTTTATAAAATTTACATTCTTACAAGCTTGTTTATATAAAATAAATATTTCAGTCGGATAATAATAATTGTGATGATAATAATAGTTTTCCGTCTTAAGTTATAGACACATTTCCGTCTAGCAGGATCGTCGCATTTCTCTTATAAAGCTTTTTCAATTCGGACCAACCCGATTCCGACAACACTCACTCTTAAACTCTAACTTAATGATTAACTTAATGATTATTATTATTATTATTATTATTATTATTATTATTATTATTATTATTATTATTATTATTATTATTGGTGTTGTACCTTATCCCCACCCCCGTCACTTTCCCCCCTTCCATTTTTTTCCCAATTCTTTTTCAATCCACAGCAACAACAACAATCAACAGCAAATCACCATTTTTCCTCCCGAGCTTCAAACTCCGATTTCTCTTCCGTTTCTTAACCAAATTCGATAATTTTTGCACCAATGGCTTCCTCTCCTTGCCCTCCTTCTTTGTATGTAAGAAAGAGTCCAGCTTTCATCTTGTTTCATTCGGCCGTCTTTCAAAGGATGCGGATTTTGGGTTAATTTATTCCATTTTTGGGTTTAGAGTCATCCCTGGGCAGTTCATGTGGCGTTTGGAAGAGCAAAAAAAAAGGTAACGGTGATAGGTTACTCGACAAATGTCGAAATTTCCGTCTTATGCATTGTGTTATATGCTCTTATGTTATAAAGTTTAATTCTTTATATTTTTCCTCATTGGTATGCTCAATTTTTATCGCGTCAATCCTGTCTTTATGCTGGTATTCGCTTGCTGTATTCACGAAATAAGTGTATTATATTCCGTCTCAATGTGTTCTTAATTGGGATTGTTTAAATGCTGTCTTTGGAGCCGTGAAAGGCGGGTGTTGGTGCTGAATTGTGGAACGGTTCCATGTAGTCCTTCGGGACTGTTTTGGGCTCGCTTTATACTTGTGAATTTTTCGTCCTTTTCACGCTTGAAAATCCGTCTTAGGTTCGTCTCAAAATTGGTTGTCCATTGTTGCTGGAAATCCCATTTTTGCAGGTTATTTTGTGGACTGTTTTTGAGACGGGTATGTGGGGGTGTTTGGGGCCTGTGTTGGCTCGGTTTTTGGAGCCGGGTTGCAGGCTGTTTGGCAGCCGTGGGTGAAGGGTTGAGCAGGCTGTGTCGTGGGGTGATGAGGGACTGTTTTAGGACTGTTTTTGGGTCACTTTGTGCAGGTTTTTCAGAGTTGTTCATGGACTGTTTTATGCGAGGAAATGGACTGTATGAAGTCGATTTCCAATACCATTTGTCAAACTTCCTATTCATGACTCTGTATGTTTTAAACTGAAAGAGCTGCTCCACACCAAAATTTCTTATTATCTCAACTGTCACAAAATACCAACAGTTAGCATGTTTACCTGCTTTCTAGTCTTTTGTCATTGCTAGAGGAGTTACCCTGCTTAATCCATCAATTCTTTAGAATGGGAATTTCAAGGGAAGGGCCATAAGAGCCTCAAAGTGACTGGGCATATCACACGTTCCCAAACTGTTTTAAGATGGGAGTTGGACTGTTTTGGGGACGATCTTATGTGGTCTTTCGGGACTATTTTAGGCTTGATTTATACTTGTGAAATTCAGCTTGTTACTACTTGTTGTATGGGTAAAACTCCGTCTTATTTATGCATGAGAACTCGTCTTAAAGTTGTCTCGAAATGGGTGTTTGGGACTGGTGTGTGAGGACCCAAGTTTAGGCTGTTTTAGAGTGGTGATGGTGGGTTGTTTGGTTTGGCGGGGGTTTGCTTGTAGTGATGGTGCAGTTGCGGCTTTGTGCGTGGTGCTTGCCTGGCCTCGGTCAGCACGGCCGTGGCTAGGGCTGGCTGTTGAGGCCCTTGTCACAGGTAAAGGCATGGCCATGTTGAACCGTGGCCTAGCCTCGTATTGTGTGGTTTAGTAGTGTCTATTTAAGTCCGTATTTGATTTATTTAAAACCCACCTCGTGCTTGATATAATGTAGTTCGTTAAATTCCGTTCATTATTATATATTCTTCACATGATTTACAATTGTGGATTTCATTCTTCAATTATGTCATTTATATATATGAAATGCCATGTTTTCATTATAATATGAGTTCAAGCTATTTATTCATGCCTTATAAGTAATAAATGATCCATCTTGCATTTGGGTAATTTATAGTTTAATTCTTACTTTACTCGATATAAAGCGGCTATTTCCATTTAATTACATTTTTATTCAAGTTACAAGTATTTGAAGAAATTGGTTAATTGTTCATGTTCATAAATATACGTTGGCATGAAATATCTTACTTGGATTATCATCGGCTCATTACATCATTAGTCTCTTTCCAAGTTGATTCGTATCGCTTGGTTGAGTCGCATTCTCTTGATAATGCCTTTATGCTATACCTTTTTGCTTGACTTGTCTTTACGCCTCTTTCGGACTGTCCTGCCGAGTGTGGGTTTAGCTCATATCTTCCGCCTCTTTCGGACTGTCCTGGCGATTGTGGGTTCTCGATTTCCGATCTGTCTTCGAGTCTTGGATGCGGACTGTTCTGCCGCATGTCGAATTGGGACCGTTCGCCCCGAGAGTCGGCGATTTAGACTAGGACTGAGTCTTGGGAGTACCATTGTCGTCCTACCAGGGGAATTATATTTTGATATATGAGTAGTAAAGGTCTTGCTTGGTTATAGATATTGGTATTTGTCTTTCCAGGGTAAGAGTTAAGCCCGGTGTTGTTTGTCTTGGTCCTATCGGATACTAGGGGTGAGCTATAAGCCCTCTAGTTGCGATATGATCGTCGGGATTGATGATCCCATCCGTTCTTATGGTGAGATGCAAGCCATAAGTATGAATGTGACATTAGTAGCCACATCCCGTACAATGATTGCTAAGTGGTTTTCCAAATAATGGCTACAATTTCTATTCTTGTAAATTGCATTGGTTGATTCCTTACTTAACTACTTCACATGATCCGGATTCTAATCTCATATCTATGTTGTAATTCTTTGAAATGCGTGCTTTTGTATAAATGACCGTATTCTTGTCTTTCATATTATTTTATTGACTCACATGATCAGTTGAACCCTTATTAAGCTAATGTTGGCTTATCTTGTTCCATCTCAATTATTTGCCATGTTTACATATAAACTTGATATTCTTATCTTTTGTATGCATCTTATATGGCTTATCTGTTTTAGTTCCTTGTTATGTTTGTTTTGACATTTTGTGGCTGGGAGAACTTGAGTTACTCCCCACCGACCGTATGCGTTCATGTTTACATGAATGACAGGTACTAGTTGGTGCATTTATGGGGTGAAGACATGTGTGAGCTAGCGAGCACTTTGGCCTTGTAGTCGGTTTATTAGGATTGATTAGACTCACCTTTTTTTTTGTATTGTCATTCGCGGGATATATTTTCCCTCACCTTGACTATCAAGTTTGTATAATTCTAATCTTTATTTCCGCACTCTTTATTTGTGTTTTAGTTTTGGTGAACCCGCGCTTTAAATTTTAAAAGTTTTAAAAATTCCCTAAAATTCCGCATTTTATTAGTTATATTTTCCGCGTTATCGCGGGGTGTCACACTCATTGTTAAATATTGCACTTAACGAATCAAACAAACGCTAATCAAACACGGTCTGGTCGATCGACCAACTACTTCAGTCGACCGACAACACGGCTTAGTCGATCGACTAGTTAAGCCAGTCGATCGACCATGCCTTAATTCGGGGTCACCTATTCTAATGCCATCTACGCCATAGATCCCCTACATCTTAGCACGGGGTATTTAGCTACGCATATTTATATTGATAACAACAACGAAATTGAAATAAACGATATGGGAAACATAATTTGAATGATTAAAGCAATAAAACGCAATAAAGAGGCTATGGTTCGGGATTCTAATCTATCAATTCTATGCTAATGACAAAATAAAGTAGAAACTGAAATTAAGGACAAAATAATACCGAAGTAGGAAGCAAGAGTTGAATCCAAAAGCAAGCAAGGAACTTTATTGAGAATTCTAAACTACGACATAACTACTGTATTTTTGGAACTAGATGATCATGAATCTGATAAACTGAAGTTACGTTATATAAGAAAATAACGTAACTCCTTCCTAAAACCTAATTACAATATGGGCTTGAACTATTCTCGACTTTTAATTTACGCATCAGCTCGCGTGGTGGTCGATCGACCAATGAGGCCAGTCGATCGACCAAAGATGCTGTACAGAATTGCATTCTGACGATTCCTGCAGCGCGCACCGATCTTAAAACAGCCGCCATTTCTTCGTTACTTGGTCAAATCAGGCGTTCTACATGGCGTTGGAAAGCTAAGAGGATAACCTTTCACCTACAACTGGAATCACTCGATTATCTGCTCTAGAACTCGAGATATAGCCATCTGAATTAGGCTGCAATGTCGAGAAATATTCTGACAGTCTATAGACCATGTAGATCAGTCTATAGACCACTGTAGCTGGTAATCCGCTTCTGAAGCTCTCGTAAATTTGTCTTTCAGGCCTCGGAATGCGCACCAAGTTCATTTCTAGTGTAAATACTTCATGTCAAATGCAATACGAGGTACTCGGGGACGGATTTAGCTCAAAATCTACGCACTTCCGCATAAATCTGCAATATTACATAAAAATACGAAAGTAGACGAAATGGGGCAAATAGTAGCATAAACTACATAAATGAGCTCTGAAATGCGTGTAAAATAGGGCGTAAAACAACATATTTAGGACACGCATCAAACTTCCCCAAACCAAACCCTTGCTTGTCCCCAAGCAAGAACTAGACTCGATCCTAAAACTTAATGGAACGAGTTCAATCTCAGAGAGAAATGCAAACTGTAAAGCCTAAACCAATTTAATGCAACAACTAACAATCAATTAGTAATGTGAATCATGCAAACGAGGTATGAAGTCGTTGAAAACTGCTGAACCGTCAACTATAGAGACTTATCAAATCGGACTCTCACGGGTCGCTCATATCACTCAATAAATACAGGTGAATATATGTAAAAGATAGAAAGAATTCATTTTGTAGTGACACTCACCTAACTACGACCTATAAGAACATGCCTGCAATCTAATATGAAAATGATCTCTACAACCGTACATATGCATTCCAACCAAACCAATGACCATGACACATGCCGAGGTAAATATGGATATGTGAGGTAATGGGTAAGAAGGGCAAAACAATTATGAAAATGTGGAGGTATAGGCGGCCAAGCTAGTACCCAAATAAAACCATATGACAACATCCACTTCCTTACTCAAAATCAACAATAAAACCGGTGCTAATTACCAAGCACAAATCTCGCAATCTCCATAATAATCAATCAACTCCCCATAAGATACAAATGCAACATGAGAGCAAAAATCGCCATTTAATAAAGACTTTGAATTATGCGAATTGATTTTTTTCTTCTTTTTTTTTTCTCGGGCTTCAGTCGATCGACCAATGAGGCCAGTCGATCGACCATACCGAACTTATTTCTCTCTTCTTTTTCGAATCATTTTTTTTTTCTTTTTTTTCACTTCTGTTTTTTTTTCTTTTTTTTCTTTCCTTTTTCCATCTTCCCAACATCATCTCAAAATGAGCATATGCCACCAAAAACGAAGTAACAATCCCAAGAACATAAACTACTAGCTTGACAAGGGCAGGCTAAATGTAGGATGTAGTAACGGGACAAAAAGGCTATTTTTGGCAGTGTGGATCTTATGGACAAAATAAGAAAAAGGGAACCTCTACCACATGTGTCAACAAACCACAAACCGAATGCATACAGGTATTAAGCAGATCAAGTTCATATTTATGCACATTGATGTAACATGTCTCATAAGGAGTACTACTCACATTCCTAGATAAACTGGTCATGGATGACACCAGTTATAAGCTCTAAATGTGACACCCCGCGATAACGCGAAAAACAAAACTAATAAATTAAAGCGGAAATTGTGAGATTTAAAAAAACTTTTAGATTACTAGTTAAAGATTAATGCGCGGGTGCCAGAACTAAAAGAAACAAATACTAAAATAGACAAATATAGGTTACTACAACCCAAGTCTAGAAAAGCGGGGAAAAGATATCCCACGAATAAACAAATAAAGGGTTTCTAAACTAGAAACTAAGGTCCAAGGGTTAGTTCTCGCTAGCCCACACGTCTTCCCCACGTAAGCATCTTCACCACTTGTCATTCATGTAAACATGAACGCATACGATCAGTGGGGAGTAACTCAAGGTTCTCCCAGCCACAATATGTCGAAATGCAAGTAACAAACACTTAATTAAACATATCAATCATGCATCATATGTGAACAATAAAGAACAAGGAGATATAATGAATAATCAAGATGAGATAGGCATAATACTTCCTTAATGAAATAGGCATGATACGATAGAATAAACATGCGATCAAGGGCACAGAACAATCAAGTCAACCAACTCATATTGACACGACTCAACAAGTGTAAGACATATACTTAGTATGAACTCACAAGACAACCATTTAGACTCCAACCTCTTGGTAGGACGACGATCATAATACGGTCCTAGTCTAAACCTGGATCCAGACTCTTGGGATGGACGTCACCCGATTCGACAAACGATATACCAATCGTATCCAAGACTCGAAACATGGCACACACTCATAACCAAAGGTCGAGTAACCTCTAATCGGAAACATGGCACACACCCGTAACCAAAGGTCCGAAGAAAGGCGGAAGGATATCCTAATTCGGAAACATGGCACACACCCGTAACCAAAGGTCCGAAAGAGGAAAGATAACCCAATCCGGAAACATGGCACACACTCGTAACAAAAGGTCCGAAAGGGGTAAATAAGGAATGTCAAGTAGTCACACAATGTAAAATGTCACACTTGAGTCACAATAAGAGTAAGAATGATCATGCAAACATCATATGACACGGAACCATTAATGTCACATTCATACTCATGGCTTGCATCTCACCATGAGTGCGGATGGGAGCATCAATCCCGACGATCATATTGCAACTAGAGGGCTTATAGCTCACCCCTAGTATCCGATAGGACCAAGATTCTCACAACAGAACAATACAAGGCATTATCAAGAATGTGACTCTTACAAGTGCTTATAATAAATATCTCATACTTGTATTATATTAATGAATGTTCCATTTTATAATTTAACATGCCGGTTAAATAAAATATAATAAGTGATAATGAATAATTTACGTCATGTGAGAATTATAGTAAATATACGGAATAAAATGTGGCCAACTCAAATGACCCCTTTGTAAATCCAACAAATAAGCTATGAGAGGCCCAAATACATAGTCATTCAAAATCAAACTATTAGACCATGTGAAGCACAACAAACAAGACTAAAAGAGTCCAACAATTAAATCATAATAAGCCCGACAATTTAAGATAGACGGGTCCAACTAAATTAACAAGGCAAGTTCAACCACATTAATGAGATAAGTCCAATTAACTTAATAAGTCAAACCCAATCGAATAAATGTGTAAAGAGTGATGTTAACGAATTACGTTATGTAGAATACGAGACGGTTATTTAAATAATTAAGTAATGAGATTCTAGAATTATAAAACATGAAATGGGGATATATAAATGAACAATGCTTTAACGGGTTGCATTTTATAAAACACAAGACGGAAATTTAAATAATTAAAACATGTAAACCATATTCATCAACTACTGTCTTATGTTCATAAACCATTATGACCCTTCCTTTTGACAGGCATAACCAAGATAATTGTCACAACTTTTACTTGTTTTTCACAACTATAGAATACCACGCTTACATGGTCTTCTTCGCCAAATGGTGTGCTATTCTCTTAAGGCTCATTGGATAGAAACTAGCCTCGTAAGTTCCAGCAATCCGGAGGATTAACGTGAAACAATCAAAGGGGGTAATGATGACAAGAAAAACCCAGAGGCTCAAAGCCAAGCACACAACCTAACTCCACTATGCCAACCAGCTAGGCCGTAACAAACCATTGTTAGCCCATAAATCAGTCCATTTCCTCATCATTTTGAGACGGAAAAACCATACAAATGAACCATATCATACTTTCATATACACTTGCGACGGACGTAAAAAAAAAAAGTGGCTCAAACCCAAGTTTGAAACCCGTCTAAAAACAGCCCCAAACGCGACTCGACACAACCCCTTATTCGACCAAAACCACAGTTTGAACCCATCTTAAGACGAGTTTTTAAGCATACAAAAGATGAAATCTTTCCCATACAAATGACCCAATTCTTACATGGATATGCACTTGAGACGGAAATAAGAAAATTGGCTCAAACCATTAACCAAACATAGACCAAAAACGAGCACAAAACCGTCTCACAGCTCCCTTTTACTCACGTTTTAACAAAGTCCAAATGAGCTACTTGCATTCATTTGATACAACCTGGAATATGGCCATTTGCTACGCTATAACCTACATTGATTGTTTCTTTTAAAAACAGGCAAACGATTTACGTCTTTGACCAATAAAAATCATAATTAATTGTACAATTTTTCAACCACATTTAGCCACTGACTACCGAAGTTCTTTTAAGCTATGTATCAATTTAATCACCAGGTAAGAAGACCCAATTGAGCTATATTCCGACACCAATGAGACAAGGTTTAAGACGGAATTTAACACGATAAATTTAAGCATACAAATGAGAAAAGCGTAAAGAACCAATCTTTAACACATAAGGACATGAAAAACGACATATAAGACAAAATTTCGACACTTGTCGAGTAACCTATCACCGTTACCTTTTTGCCCTTCAAAACTCCGAGGAAAACGTCTAAGAAGTACGAGCCTCCCACCGGGTCTTCTGTTTCTTCAACTAGCGGAAATAAAACGAGATAAAAGAGCTAAAAAATCAGGTCTTTTAAGGGACGGGTCAAACTGAAATCACCACAAAAACAATACTTTATTACCTTGAAAGATGAAGGAGGAAGTGAGGAAGAGAATGGAGAAAGAAATAAGGAAAAAGGTTGAAAAACGAAGTCGGGATCTCGGGTCGAAGGTGGAGGATTTAAATGGTGTTTTGTTGTTTCTGGGTTGGGGTTCTCTTACTGCTTGCTGCTAATCCCATCGAAAAAGAAAGGGGAAAAACAAGGGGTGGGGACGGGAGGTATTAATAATAATAATAATAATAATAATAATAATAATAATAATAATAATAATAATAATAATAATAATAATAATAATAATAATAATAATAATAATAATAATAATAATAATAATAATAATAATAATAATAATAATAATAATAATAATAATAATAATAATAATAATAATAATAATAATAATAATAATAATAATAATAATAATAATAATAATAATAATAATAATAATAATAATAATAATAATAATAATAATAATAATAATAATAATAATAATAATAATAATAATAATAATAATAATAATAATAATAATAATAATAATAATATATTAGGTTAGGGATGAGGTGAGTGTAAGTATGTGTAGTAGGAATCGGATTAGTCCGAATAAATTAGCCTCAAGATGAAAATGTGACGGTCTATTGCTAGACGGAATTCAAGACGCGAATTATTATTATTATTATAGTCATTATTATTGTCCGACCAAAAATACGTATCTTTATATAATGAGCTTTAAAATATTACTTTTATAGAAATCGTATTTGAAATAAAATTATTAAATTTGAATAATTCAAAAATATAAAATAAAGCAATCAAACGGTTTAATAAATTTCAAATGTCAAAATGGGAAATTCGCGGGTGTTACAATCACCCCATCTTTTAAAAAGTTTCGTCCTCGAAACTTGAAAGTAGAAATGAAAGGTTATATAAAATAAAACTGGAACCTTGGACTCGGTAACCAAAACATTTAAAAGGTTACTTATCGTAAGAATTAAAAATTCTTTCAAAAGTTTCGAATAAAATTGTCCGACAGAACCCGATCGAAAATTAAATTATTTGTATAAATCAAAAATCAAAATACTTTCCAAAACACTAACGGAGAGTTTTCAAAAGTGTAAGTCTCATTTATGGAACGAAATTGCTCTTGTCGTGCACACAAGAACGCTAACTTTCCAAGTCAAAGACAGATTCAAAACAAAATCAATTCGCCGACAAGCGTAGAACAAGTTATTAAACGTCTCCAATAACGAGTTCTAACATCCGATCAACGTTAAAATCAAAAGAAAAAGATAATATACTCAAATTTTCTTTTGCAAAAGCCAAAATAAAAATGAAGATTTCACCTTTAAGCTCAAAAGGGAGTCAAATTGCTGAAAATGTAATATTAAATTTTGACAAAAAGTCATAAACAGATCAAAGTTAATAGAAATTGGATAAAATTTAAAGAAAACTCAGGTTTAACAATTAAAATCATGATAAATAAGTCTATACTCAAGGAACAAATATGGAATTAAATCAAACTTTTATTTTCAAAATTTTTATAATAGGCAAGGTTTTGTAAAAGTAACATAAACTTTTAACAACGAAACAAAAATGATAGCTTGAAAGTTTAGACATTGTATAAAATGAAAGGCAATTTAGACAACATAATTAAAAAGGTAAGCTAAGAGAGTCCAAACTTAACCAACAAAAAGAGCTATGATGGACTTCATAGGGTGAGAATTGAAGTCAAATTTACAAGGATGTCAAGGGTAGAGTTTTTATAGGTCACTAGCATCAAACTTAAGGGAGGAGCAAGATGAAGCGAGGAAGAAAGGTATGAACGGTAATGCTGACGATCACAAAAGAAGGGAACTAGACAACAAGGAAACACCAAGTACTCAAACCTCAAACAACAACATCATTCTAAGCGGTTCTGAAAACTTCCTAACAACAAAACTTATAATCACACGTTCCCAAGAATTTCCTCATGCCACTTATCTACAACATCATCCCATCATCTCAAGAACTAAATACAACCTCAAAGGTTCTAAAACCATAGGGTTAACAAGGGTTTCTCAATACCAAGTCTCTCTCAACTCCAAAAACTCTCAAGAGCCAACTAATAATCCCGCCATTAGATTTTCTCATATGGTAACATATACATTATCAAACTCTCATGTCCAAAGCGGTTATGGAAGCCAATCAAAAACTCGACTTACTTAGTTAGTACTAAGCACTAGTATCCCAAATATAAACAACAAAGCCAAGTTCTATAACTTTAGTAACATATGCAACTCACACTTTACAACACTAACAATTCCATTAATCAAGCACACTCACTTCATGTCAAGCAACTAAGAAACATCCAGGTATTTCCTACTACACTAGCTAAGTCTTTCTAACATCACAACCTCTCAAAGCTAGAGTTATAGGTCAACCACAAACAAACTCCACAAAGCCAAATTATCCAACCAAGGTTAACATCCCACAAAAGAAAGAGAACTATCAAAAAGGCGTTAAGAGAGGATAAGCAGAGAACAAAGGACAAGTTAGGGTACAAGAGTAGCTTTCGAAATAAAAGAAAAGAGAGTTTAAAACAAGGATAGGCATCAAGAGGTAAAGAGTAAGGCAAGATACACAAAGAATAAGGAATATCTTCGAGGAAGAAGAAACATTCTTCAAAAGTTGAACAAATCTTCAATTCCCGGCAATAGGCACCAAGACTTGATCTCCACATAGGTAAGCTCGCGGTCATTGATCCAAGGGTACAAAAATAATTGACAATCAACAAACATGTTAGAACCTACCACGAAGCATACGCAAAGAGACTACCAACTTAGGTCCTTATTTCTACCCATCTCTCATTCGTTATTCAAGGTCAAGTTCAAATTTAAGTTTGGGGTACACGTGTGTGCGTCGGGAGCAACATAGGCTCTGATACCAACTGTGACACCCCGCGATAACACGAAAAACAAAACTAATAAATTAAAGCGGAAATTGTGAGATTTAAAAAAACTTTTAGATTACTAGTTAAAGATTAATGCGCGGGTGCCAGAACTAAAAGAAACAAATACTAAAATAGACAAATATAGGTTACTACAACCCAAGTCTAGAAAAGCGGGGAAAAGATATCCCACGAATAAACAAATAAAGGGTTTCTAAACTAGAAACTAAGGTCCAAGGGTTAGTTCTCGCTAGCCCACACGTCTTCCCCCACGTAATCATCTTCACCACCTGTCATTCATGTAAACATGAACGCCACAGTCAGTGGGGAGTAACTCAAGGTTCTCCCAGCCACAATATGTCGAAATGCAAGTAACAAACACTTAATTAAACATATCAATCATGCATCATATGTGAACAATAAAGAACAAGGAGATATAATGAATAATCAAGATGAGATAGGCATAATACTTCCTTAATGAAATAGGCATGATACGATAGAATAAACATGCGATCAAGGGCACAGAACAATCAAGTCAACCAACTCATATTGACACGACTAACAAGTGTAAGACATAAACTTAGTATGAACTCACAAGACAACCATTTAGACTCCAACCTCTTGGTAGGACGACGATCATAATACGGTCCTAGTCTAAACCTGGATCCATACTCTCGGGATGGACGTCACCCGATTCGACAAACGATATACCAATCGTATCCAAGACTCGAAACATGGCACACACTCGTAACCAAAGGTCGAGTAACCTCTAATCGGAAACATGGCACACACCCGTAACCAAAGGTCCGAAGAAAGGCGGAAGGATATCCTAATTCGGAAACATGGCACACACCCGTAACCAAAGGTCCGAAAGAGGAAAGATAACCCAATCCGGAAACATGGCACACACTCGTAACAAAAGGTCCGAAAGGGGTAAATAAGGAATGTCAAGTAGTCACACAATGTAAAACGTCACACTTGAGTCACAATAAGAGTAAGAATGATCATGCAAACATCATATGACACGGGACCATTAATGTCACATTCATACTCATGGCTTGCATCTCACCATGAGTGCGGATGGGAGCATCAATCCCGACGATCATATTGCAACTAGAGGGCTTATAGCTCAGCCCTAGTATTCGATAGGACCAAGATTCTCACAACAGAACAATACAAGGCATTATCAAGAATGTGACTCTTACAAGTGCTTATAATAAATATCTCATACTTGTATTATATTAATGAATGTTCCATTTTATAATTTAACATGCCGGTTAAATAAAATATAATAAGTGATAATGAATAATTTACGTCATGTGAGAATTATAGTAAATATACGGAATAAAATGTGGCCAACTCAAATGATCCCTTTGTAAATCCAACAAATAAGCTATGAGAGGCCCAAATACATAGTCATTCAAAATCCAACTATTAGACCATGTGAAGCACAACAAACAAGACTAAAAGAGTCCAACAATTAAATCATAATAAGCCCGACAATTTAAGATAGACGGGTCCAACTAAATTAACAAGGCAAGTTCAACCACATTAATGAGATCAGTCCAATTAACTTAATAAGTCAAACCCAATCGAATAAATGTGTAAAGAGTGATGTTAACGAATTACGTTATGTAGAATACGAGACGGTTATTTAAATAATTAAGTAATGAGATTCTAGAATTATAAAACATGAAATGGATATATATAAATGAACAATGCTTTAACGGGTTGCATTTTATAAAACACAAGACGGAAATTTAAATAATTAAAACATGTAAACCATATTCATCAACTACTGTCTTATGTTCATAAACCATTATGACCCTTCCTTTTGACAGGCATAACCAAGATAATTGTCACAACTTTTACTTGTTTTTCACAACTATAGAATACCACGCTTACATGGTCTCCTTGGCCAAATGGTGTGCTATTCTCTTAAGGCTCATTGGATAGAAACTAGCCTCGTAAGTTCCAGCAATCCGGAGGATTAACGTGAAACAATCAAAGGGGGTAATGATGACAAGAAAACCCCCAGGCTCAAAGCCAAGCACACAACCTAACTCCACTATGCCAACCGGCTAGGCCGTAAATGAGACCATTGTTAGCCCATAAATCAGTCCATTTCCTCATCATTTTGAGACGGAAAAACCATACAAATGAACCATATCATACTTTCATATACACTTGCGACGGACGTAAAAAAAAAGTGGCTCAAACCCAAGTTTGAAACCCGTCTAAAAACAGTCCCAAACGCGACTCGACACAACCCCTTATTCGACCAAAACCACAGTTTGAACCCATCTTAAGACGAGTTTTTAAGCATACAAAAGATGAAATCTTTCCCATACAAATGACCCAATTCTTACATGGATATGCACTTGAGACGGAAATAAGAAAATTGGCTCAAACCATTAACCAAACATAGACCAAAAACGAGCACAAAACCGTCTCACAGCTCCCTTTTACTCACGTTTTAACAAAGTCCAAATGAGCTACTTGCATTCATTTGATACAACCTGGAATATGGCCATTTGCTACGCTATAACCTACATTGATTGTTTCTTTTAAAAATAGGCAAACGATTTACGTCTTTGACCAATAAAAATCATAATTAATTGTACAATTTTTCAACCACATTTAGCCACTGACTACCGAAGTTCTTTTAAGCTATGTATCAATTTAATCACCAGGTAAGAAGACCCAATTGAGCTATATTCCGACACCAATGAGACAAGGTTTAAGACGGAATTTAACACGATAAATTTAAGCATACAAATGAGAAAAGCGTAAAGAACCAATCTTTAACACATAAGGACATGAAAAACGACATATAAGACAAAATTTCGACACTTGTCGAGTAACCTATCACCGTTACCTTTTTGCCCTTCAAAACTCCGAGGAAAACGTCTAAGAAGTACGAGCCTCCCACCGGGTCTTCTGTTTCTTCAACTAGCGGAAATAAAACAAGATAAAAGAGCTAAAAAATCGGATCTTTCAAGGGACGGGTCAAACTGAAATCACCACAAAAACAATACTTTATTACCTTGAAAGATGAAGGAGGAAGTGAGGAAGAGAATGGAGAAAGAAATAAGGAAAAAGGTTGAAAAACGAAGTCGGGATCTCGGGTCGAAGGTGGAGGATTTAAATGGTGTTTTGTTGTTTCTGGGTTGGGGTTCTCTTACTGCTTGCTGCTAATCCCATCGAAAAAGAAAGGGGAAAAACAAGGGGTGGGGACGGGAGGTATTAATAATAATAATAATAATAATAATAATAATAATAATAATAATAATAATAATAATAATAATAATAATAATAATAATAATAATAATAATAATAATAATAATAATAATAATAATAATAATAATAATAATAATAATAATAATAATAATAATAATATATTAAGTTAGGGATGAGGTGAGTGTAAGTATGTGTAGTAGGAATCGGATTAGTCCGAATAAATTAGCCTCAAGATGAAAATGTGACGGTCTATTGCTAGACGGAATTCAAGACGCGAATTATTATTATTATTACAGTCATTATTATTGCCCAACCAAAAATACGTATCTTTATATAATGAGCTTTAAAATATTACTTTTATAGAAATCGTATTTGAAATAAAATTATTAAATTTGAATAATTCAAAAATATAAAATAAAGCAATCAAACGGTTTAATAAATTTCAAATGTCAAAATGGAAAATTCGCGGGTGTTACACTAAACCTCAGAAAATATAAGTAGTTTGCCAAAAATCTAAGTCAAGTCTCAAGTTCAGCAAAATATTTTAACGAAAACTCGTAGACTATGCATATGTGATTCTACTAATAACATGTCAATTAACAAGGCTTAGGCATAAACAAATGCAAATGCAATGTCATCATTGAAATACTACCGTTCCGACTCGACCTACATGCTAAAATAAACGTGCATTTTTTGAAATTTTTGAAATTTTTCAATTTTTTTTGGTATTTTGTATATATATAGGAAATTAAACAACAATGCAAGACAAATGCAATAAACGTGAAACAGAAATGCAATAAGACATATGAATGCTATGCAAAAACCCTTCCCCAAACCAAATCACACAATGTCCCCATTGTGCAAAATCATATAATGAAATAACAGAGAAACGGGAATTTTGCAATATTATAACTAAGCAAGGCATGAAGATAAAACTCGGAAACTCACAAGACTTTAAGCGCAACAAAAGGAAACCTCCCCAAACCAGCGTGAGCTAGGAGGTTTCAATAGCTAGCAGTGCTACCAATAAGTACCTGAAAAGACAACAAAAGTACCGCGCGTAATTTCGAGAAAACAATTATGAAACGCAAAATTATGTGTAAAAATAATAAAACAGAAGAAAACAGAAATTAAGCGGAGAAATAAGTGGAGAGGAGACTCCCTCAACTCCGCAAATAGACCAAACACAGCAGAGGAGTGATCGAAAACAGGTACAGCAGCGTTGGGTGGTCGATCGACCACATCACCCAGTCGATCGACCAAGGTGACACGAACAGGAGCTTCTGTAACTGTAGCAGTCAGTCGATCGACCACATAGACCAGTCGATCGACTGAAAAACCTGCTGTAACTTCTGATTTCTTCGAATTAGCTCAATAACTTGAGCTAATGTGGTATATAAACCTGCAATACACATAATAACGCGCCCAAAATTGCGCAAAACCCAAACGTAATAGTCTAAAGTCTTTAAAAACCAAGCACACGACTAAGAGTTTTTTTTTTATTTCTAAACAACTATGAAGTTTATTCAAACAAAAACAAAACACATCCGGGTTGCCTCCCGGCTAGCGCTGGTTTCAGACAGGTCCCGCTCGACCTTTTTTTTTTCAGCCAACTACTCGAATTGAGCCCAATCAAAGCAGCTCAAAGCTCGCAGCAACCTGTCAAATAGCTGCGCATGTGCTACACAAAACTGTAAGTAGCACCATAAGATAGTAATAACATAGGAAATTAAAATGTAAAATCGTTTAAGTCTAACAAATTTCCTATGACAGCTCCCAAAATTGTCCACAAAGCTATTCTGCCCTCCAGCTAAGGGCGGAATATAAAAGCTCAAGTTATCCACAGGTGGAGAATTAACGAACTCAGGTGCATTCGACTCAATAATAACGCGAGTAGAATTAAAGTACTCTGACGGGCATGAAATGTGAGGTGGAGAAGTCTGGTCAACTAAGGGAGAAGGTGGATAATCGTCCCAAATGCATGGGATAGTAAAGTCAAATGGGTCAATGGGGTCTCCTAAAATAGGCTCATCATCGATATCATCATAAGTATCCCATTTAGCCTCTAGACTATCACTCTCCTCATCGCTAGACTCGTCAAGATGGAGGTTCTCAAAGAGAGCCTCCAAATCGTCCTCACTAACATTGCAAGAATCATAAAGGGGTTCTAGACTATCCTCATAAAAAGGATTGTCAACCACGCTAATGGTCTCCTCTATGTCTCCGTCAGCATTTCCTAGATTGGTTTCTAAGGTCTCACCCACCCCCTCATCTGAGTCAACATGAAGAGAAAAAGTAGGTTTAAGAGATTCAGTAGCAAACCAATTAAAGAATTCTAATACCTCAATTACGGGGATTCCTTCGAAATCCCACTTACCTATAGACTCGAGGTATGCTCGCGTAGGGTCATTCATATGCCGGACAATAGTGTAGCATATTTGGAGATCAGAAAAGGCATCTCGTCTGGGCTCAATAAACTCCCAAAGTCTGGCTAAATAAGCACCAAAGATTTCATCCTCTTCCTGTGGAAAACTTAGAACATGAAACATGAGAACGATCTCAAGGAACCGAAGTTCCCTGAGACTAAAGAAAGAAAGACTAAAATTAAAGACAACTAAAACTAGCGTTGCCTCCCCGGCAACGGCGCCAAAATTTGATGCCTGTCGTTGTGTGCACCAAAAATAATATTTATAATTTCCAAACTACAACTAGAAAGCGGTAGTAAGGGTCGATCCGCAGGGAGGTAGGGAGTTCTAATTGTCTTTATTTTAGTCTATGAATTACTGGGGGGTTTGATTTGAAATGAATCTAAGTCTAATAACATAAATTAAATAAGCAAATAAAAGTAATGAAGGATGCAAGCAATGATAAAAGAAATGCTAAGACGGTCGATTCACTATAGCTGCAATGGCACATAATCCTAGGTAAGTCCGAAATACAGTCGTGTAGGATGGGTAAAACGAGTCCTCTCGGTCCAAGTTAACTAGTAGCTCCTTTCGGCCTATGCTACCAGTCCCTAAGTCTCACTAATGCTAGCTCTCGCCCCGATTAGTGATTCCTAAAGCCTAAATTACATTATCTCTCGATCTCAGTAATTTAGTTGTCTTGATTCATTAATTAATGCCCTTCCCTATCTCTCGATCTACGGGTTGGTCAAAACTAAGCATCTAACAAGTCTCCTCTCGGTCTCATTGTTAAATATTGCACTTAACGAATCAAACAAACGCTAATCAAACACGGTCTGGTCGATCGACCAACTACTTCAGTCGACCGACCACAAGGCTTAGTCGATCGACTAGTTAAGCCAGTCGATCGACTATGCCCTAATTCGGGGTCACCTATTCTAATGCCATCTACGCCATAGATCCCCTACATCTTAGCACGGGGTGTTTAGCTACGCATATTAATATTGATAACAACAACGAAATTGAAATAAACTGTAATACTCCGTATTTATAAGTCTTGGGGTACTCTATCGAGTAGGCCTTACTCTGTCGAGTAAGGGTAAGTTGCGTTTTAGAAAAGTTTATGACCTGTTGGGTACTCGATCGAGTAGCTGGGGCACTCGATCGAGTAAGGGGGTACTCGATCGAGTAGTAAGGTTTCTGGGAGTTTTCTCGGGTTTTGTTAATTATGCGATTGAGGTATATAAGCTTTGTCGTCATTATTCTAAATCACTTTTGCAAAACCTAAATTACTGTTTAAGAGAGAAAGCAAGCAAGTTCTTCATCCTAATCGCATTATTAGCAATACCCGGAGTTTGGAAGGTCAGTTCTTAGCGTTGATTATACCGTTGAGTTCCTTGCGTCGAGGGTAAGATCTATGTACCCTTTTTATTGTCTTTCCTTTGATTTGGTTAAACCCTAATTTAGAGATTTGGGGGTTTTTGTATAGTATATGATTCGGTAGCGTTTATATGTCGTATGATAGGAGGAGGTTTCATAGAGGAAGCTTTTTGATTCAGCAGTAGAGACCGTCTGATTGTGTGCTTACCGAGGTAGGATTTCTACTCGGTATTAGTCCCATAATGGGATATTGGTTGATGTGTTGTGTTTGGTTGTTTGATATAGTAATTGTATTGTGATTGTGGTTGTGATCGTTGTCTATGGTTCGCGAGGCGTGGCCTCACCGAGTGGGGTCACTTGCGGGAGTGGCTTCACGCCCTAGTTTCGCCTATCGTGGAACCCGCCACGGAAGGGGATGTGCACATTAATGGACAGGGTTATCGCTCACTATGTGGAGCGGGGATTTGGTGGGTAAGGTGCGGTCCCCCATCGGGCGTGGGATCGGTCCGGTGGGACGTCGATGATAGAGATGATTGGATTTGGCGTGATTGTGTGTGTGTGACGGTTAAGCATCTGTTTATCTTATTGTTAGTATATATTGAATTGTGTGATTAATCGACCCGGTGTTGTTTTGTAAACCTGCGGTGATCCATTCGGGGATGGT
Source organism: Silene latifolia (assembly GCF_048544455.1). Lineage (NCBI taxonomy): Eukaryota > Viridiplantae > Streptophyta > Magnoliopsida > Caryophyllales > Caryophyllaceae > Silene > Silene latifolia. Next base: position 55,038,845 of record NC_133530.1, read on the forward strand.
GGGCAGATATTGAGCAGGTATTGAGATGAGTAGCTTTGGGATAGCAGGATTGCCCAACATGATGATAGGAGTCTTATTGTGTAGCTTATTAGTTATTTACATTTCGATTAGAACGGTCGGTTTGAGAACATGTATCGTACTTTTGATTTGGTTTTGAGAATTGTAACTCTTCGCTAAGTATTTATATTTAAACGTTGTTTCTTCATTGTTATTTGATTATCATTGCCTCGGGTAACCGAGATGGTAATGTCTTCATACCGAGTGGTCTGGTAAGGCACTTGGAGTATGGGGGTGTTACAAATGGTATCGAGCAACGATCCGAAACCGTAACCAATGAACCTAATGAACATAGGGAGTCAAACTAAAATGAACCCGGGGTAAAAGTTGTAGGAGCTAATGCAAAGGCTTGGGAGACGTCCTAAAGTTGCGAAGTCGCCCTACAATTTTGAACCTGTCACATGGGGGGAAGTGTTTGTCGAGTCGTATGTGTGTTTGGTTAACTTGTGTAAGAATGTGATGAAATGTGTTAATTGTTGGATGTTTGAAGTAGAAGGTTGAGAATGTGAAAGAAAGGTTAATGAAATATGTAGACTTGTTGTTGGAGTGATAACATGTTGGATGTTTATAAGGTGGCATTTAATCACATGATATAGCGATCTCGTAGATCGTACGAAAGGATGCGTAGCATTATATGCTTAGTTATGATATAATATGTGGTTTTATAAAGTTTTTAGCATGTTAGCATATGATATAGCATGCGGGTAGCGTTTCTGAGTTAGCATGACTCGATCGAGTGGGACTGACTTGATCGGGTGGGTTTTTGATGATTTTGAGTCCAGAATCGTGTTTTTGGGTACTCGATCGAGTAACTAGGGGTACTCGATCGAGTATGGGGTCACTCGATCGAGTAGCCTAGCTACTCGGTCGAGTATGTAAGAGATCAGAAGGTCTGTTTGGGGTCTGATGTTTGGGTACTCGATCGAGTATGTTGGGCACTCGATCGAGTAGCCCGTTACTCGATCGAGTGTGTGTGGGAACTCGATCGAGTAGGTTCTGGGCAGCGTGTTTTCATGTTTTGAGGTTTAGTACGTGTGTTTATGTCTACCCTTTCTTATATATAGTTTCAAGATGCCGCCCAAGAAGATTGCTTTGTATGCGAGAGCTGAGCTTATGAACATATATGACATCGTTATGATGTTGGAGCATCAGGATTCTCTCACTGAGGCTTTAAAGACTGTGGGGAAAGATAAGGATAAGGATAAGGAGAAGGAGGTTGATCATTCTAAAATCAGCCTCTATATCGCGAGGTTTAACCCGAAAGAGTACAAGGGAGTTGGGGAGCCTAACCTTCTCGATAGTTGGCTTAGAGATATGGAGAACATACTAGATTTGGTTCTTGTCGATGAGATGAGAGTGGACAACAGCTGCATTCTATCTGAGGGAGGCAGCTGGCAAGTGGTGGGATACAGTGAAAGTGAGTGCTAAGAAGATATATACAAACCAAGGCTTACCTGCTATACCTTGGGAGGAGTTTCGTAGGGCTGTGAGAAAGGAGTTTGTACCGGAACATGTGAGGAGTAAGTTGAGGGAAGAGTTTGACAGTTTTAAGATGACCGCTGAGATGTCTGTGGCCGAGTACTACAGGCAGTTCAATGAGAAGTCTAGGTATGCTGAGGATATGGGTTTGAGTGAGGAGAATCTGGCATTGAGGTTTGAGAGGGGGTTGACCACTAAGATTATGGACAAGTTACCCGTAGGAATCCTTACTGATGTTAAGGAAGCTTATGAGAGGGCTGGAAGAGCTGAGAGGTTGGTGGAGATGGCTCAGGAGAGGTCAGGGGGTGAGAAGAGAAAGTCTGAGAGCGAGGGTGGTGGCCAATCTAATCACAAGAAAGGCAACCACAATCAGTCTAAGGGGTTTTCTTCTGGGTCAGGGTTCAGTGCTGGGGCTTCCTTTGGGCGTGGCCGTGGGAGTGTTAGTAATAGTTGGGGAGTGACCTGCTATAGCTGCGGTGGGGTAGGCCACAAGAGACATGAGTGCACAAGTGCACCGGGATCTTTCCAGAGACCTGCGCAGAGCTACGCGAGCAACAGACCGGCTGGATCATGGCCAAACCGGGGAAGTCGAGTTACCAGTGGAGGCAACCGCAACGGCGGTAATTCTTATCAGAAACCACCAACGAACAACAACAACAATCAAGGGTCGGGTGCTAAGCCGACCACATCAGCCAGTACTGTCCAGGGAGGTGGGCAGAAGACCAGTGGCAAGTTATTCATGATGGAGAAGAAAGCAGCTGAGGAAGATGCGCACGTTATCACCGGTACTTTTCTTGTAAATGGTATTCCTACCTTTGTTTTGTTTGATTCGGGGGCTTCTCAGTCGTTTGTGTCTTCGAGTCATGTTAAACAGTTGGGTTTGAGGGTATATGAGTCTGTTAGTGAGCGAGTTTTTATACCTTCGGGTGAGTCTGTATCATGTGGGAGATTGTTTAGAGATGTATCTATGATAGTTGGGCAAGTTGATCTACCTGTAGACTTGCTAGAGTTTCCTTTTGACGGTTTTGAGATGATAGTCGGGATGGATTGGTTAGGAAAGTATAAAGCTAAGATAGACTGTCATCAAAAGAAAGTGTCTTTAAGAGGTCCTAAGGGTGTTAGTGTGTCTTATCGTGGGTTTCTAGTCAAACCCAAAGTTAAGTTGATTGCAGCTGTCACCTTGAAGTCTTATCTGAGGAAGGGATATCCTTTGATCTTGTGCCATGTGACAGATGACCGGATAGAGAGTCCGACATGTGATGCGATACCAGTGGTGGGGGAGTTTGCCGATGTTTTTCCTGACGAGATTCCGGGGTTGCCACCAAAGAGGGAGATAGATTTCACCGTTGAGTTGAAACCAGGGACGGGGCCAATCTCTAAGGCACCGTACCGTATGGGTCCTAAGGAGATGGAGGAGCTTAGGAAGCAGTTGGATGATTTGATAGAGAAGGGATACATTAGACCAAGTGTATCGCCGTGGGGAGCACCAGTTCTTTTCGTGAAGAAGAAAGATGGGAGTTTGAGGTTATGCATAGATTACAGGGAGCTGAACCGAGTAACGATAAAGAACAAGTATCCTTTGCTAAGGATAGATGACCTGTTTGATCGGTTGAGTGGTGCATCAGTCTTTTCTAAGATTGATTTGAGGTCGGGGTACCATCAGGTGAAGATTAGAGAGGTGGACATACCAAAGACAGCTTTCACGTCAAGGTATGGCCATTATGAGTATGTGGTGATGCCGTTTGGGTTGTCCAATGCACCGGCAGTGTTTATGGATTTGATGAATAGAATCTTCAGACAGTTCTTGGACCAGTTTGTAGTGGTATTTATCGATGACATCTTAGTCTACTCTAAGACTAAGGAGGAGCATGAGGAGCATCTGAGGATCGTGTTGCAAACTTTGAGGGATCATGAGTTGTATGCTAAGCTGTCCAAGTGTGAGTTCTGGTTAGAGAAAGTTGCTTTTCTGGGGCATGTGATCTCTAAAGATGGGGTAGCTGTGGATCCGGCGAAGATAGAAGCAGTGACAAAGTGGGAAGCACCAAAGAATGTTCTTGAGGTTAGGAGTTTCTTGGGTTTAGCTGGATACTACAGACGGTTCGTGAAAGATTTCTCCAAGATAGCTAGACCTATGACAGCGTTGATGAGGAAAGAGAACAGGTTTCGTTGGGATGAGAGTTGCGAGACGGCGTTCCAAACATTAAAGGAGCGTTTGACCACAGCTCCTGTCTTAGCATTGCCTGAAGTGACCGAGAACTTTGAGGTTTATACAGATGCCTCGAAGAATGGGTTGGGATGTGTGTTGATGCAGAATGGTAAAGTGATTGCCTATGCTTCTAGGCAATTGAAGCCTTATGAGGAGAACTACCCTACTCATGATCCGGAGTTGGGTGCAGTGGTGTTTGCTCTCAAGATTTGGAGACATTACCTTTATGGAGCAATCTTTAAGGTATTTTCTGATCACAAGAGTCTCAAGTACATCTTCACTCAGAAGGAGTTGAACATGAGACAGAGGAGGTGGATGGAGCTGATTAGCGATTATGACATGGAAATCATCTACCATGAAGGGAAGGCCAATGTTGTAGCTGATGCTTTGAGTAGGAAGAGTGTACATTCTCTGTGTACAGCTCTATCTTTGATGAGGCTGAGAGATGAGGTAGCGAGCTTTGGGATACATATGATGTAGAAAGGAGATGCCATGGGTGATATGACAGTACAACTTGAGTTTTATGATGATATTCGAGGTAAGCAGGCGTTGGACCCTAAGATAGTGGAGTGGAGAGCTGGAGTAGAGAAAGGGACAGTGTCCCGGTTTTCTATTCATACAGATGGTAGTTTGAGGTTTGATGGTAGGTGGTGTGTTCCTAATGATGAGGAGTTGAAAAAGACTATCATGACAGAGGCACATTGCACACCATATTCAGTACATCCGGGTGGTGACAAGCTATACAAGGATTTGAAGAAAACGTTTTGGTGGCCTGGGATGAAGAAAGAGACAGCTGAGTTTGTGTCCCGTTGTTTGACATGCCAGAGAGTTAAAGGGGAGCAGCGACGACCACAAGGTAAGATTCGGTCTTTAGAGGTACCCGAGTGGAAGTGGGAATCCATTTCCATGGATTTCATTGTGGGTTTGCCAAAGAGTCAACAAGGTAACAACATGATTTGGGTAATAGTGGATCGTCTGACCAAGTCAGCTCACTTTGTTCCAATGAAAGATACATGGACTAAGGCACAATTGGCTATGGCCTATCGAAAGAACGTGCTTAAGTTACATGGAGTCCCTAAGGACATAGTGTCTGACAGAGATGCGAGGTTTATATCGAGGTTTTGGAAAGAGTTGCAGGAATCGTTGGGAACAACTTTGAAGATGAGTACAGCATTTCATCCTGCGACAGACGGGCAGACTGAGAGAACAATCAAGACTCTTGAGGATATGTTGCGAGCTTGTGTGATGGATTTTGGTGGTAGCTGGGAGCAGAGGTTGGACTTGATAGAATTTTCTTATAATAACAGCTATCACACTAGTATTGGTATGGCACCGTTTGAGGCTTTATACGGGAGGAGATGTAGGAGTCCAATCTGTTGGGACGATAGTGCTGAGGCAGCGGTTTTAGGACCAGAGATGGTGCATGAGATGGTGGAACAGATTAAGATGATCAGGGAACGGATGAGGGCAGCTCAGGATAGGCAAAAGAGTTATGCAGATCTACATCGCAGGGACATAGAGTTTCAAGTGGGGGACAAAGTTCTTTTGAAAGTGTCTCCTATGCGTGGGGTTATGAGATTTGGGAAGAAAGGCAAGTTAAGTCAGAAGTTTATCGGGCCTTATGAGATCTTAGAGCGGGTTGGGGAAGTTGCATATCGTTTGGCTTTACCAGCTGCATTAGAGAGAGTGCATAATGTGTTTCATGTATCGCAGCTGCGGAAGTATGTGAGTGACCCGTCACATGTGTTAGAGGCCGAGAACTTAGAGCTAGATGAGTCCTTATCATATCTTGAGGTGCCTAAGCAGATTCTAGACCGAAAGGTTAGAAAGACTAGGAGTGGTGAGACAGTCTTGCTTAAGATCCTTTGGTCTAACCACGAGACCGAGGAAGCTACATGGGAGCCAGAGGAGGCTATGAAAGAGCCTTACCCTTTCCTTTTTGATCAGGTATGTATGGTTACGGGGACGTAACCTTGTTTCTTTTAGGGGGGTAGGAGATGATCGCGAACAGTTTTTAAGAATTTTATACCCCTTTTATATGTTGTGTCGGGATGTTTGTCGGGATGAGTTGGGTTAGTAACATGTTTTATGTTGAATTTTGTTTGATTGTTGAGTCGGGAATGTTATGGGAGTACCTTTGTTTAGTAGTGGTTTGAACTTCGGGGACGAAGTTCCTTTTAAGGAGGGAAGACTGTAATACTCCGTATTTATAAGTCTTGGGGTACTCTATCGAGTAGGCCTTACTCTGTCGAGTAAGGGTAAGTTGCGTTTTAGAAAAGTTTATGACCTGTTGGGTACTCGATCGAGTAGTGGGGCACTTTCGATCGAGTAAGGGGTACTCGATCGAGTACCAGGGTACTCGATCGAGTAGCCGGTTTTCTGGGGAGTTTTCTCGGGTTTTGTTAATTATGCGATTAAGGTATATAAGCTTTGTCGTCATTATTCTAAATCACTTTTGCAAAACCTAAATTACTGTTTAAGAGAGAAAGCAAGCAAGTTCTTCATCATAATCGCATTATTAGCAATACCCGGAGTTTGGAAGGTCAGTTCTTAGCGTTGATTATACCGTTGAGTTCCTTGCGTCGAGGGTAAGATCTATGTACCCTTTTTATTGTCTTTCCTTTGATTTGGTTAAACCCTAATTTAGAGATTTGGGGGTTTTTGTATAGTATATGATTCGGTAGCGTTTATATGTCGTATGATAGGAGGAGGTTTCATAGAGGAAGCTTTTTGATTCAAAGCGGAAGAGAGACCGTCGATTGTGTGCTTACCGGGTAGGATTTCCTACTCAGTATTAGTCCCATAATGGGATATTGGTTGATGTGTTGTGTTTGGTTGTTTGATATAGTAATTGTATTGTGATTGTGGTTGTGATCGTTGTCTATGGTTCGCGAGGCGTGGCCTCGGCTGAGTGGGGTCACTTGCGGGAGTGGCTCCACGCCCTAGTTTCGCCTTCTGTGGAACCCGCCACAGAAGGGATGTGCACATTAATGGACAGGGTTATCGCTCACTATGTGGAGTGGGGATTTGGTGGGTACGGCTGCGGTCCCCCACTGGCAGGACTGGTCCAGTGGACAGTCAGTGATAAAGATGATTGGATTTGGCGTGATTGTGTGTGTGTGACAGTTAAGTTGTCTGTTTATCTTATTGTTAGTATATATTGAATTGTGTGATTAGTACCGACCCCGGTGTTGTTTTGTAAACTGCGGTGATCCATTCGGGGATGGTGAGCGAGATATTGGCGGTATTGAGATGAGTCTTGGGATAGTTTGGGATTGCCACGACATGATGATAGGAGTCTTCCGCTGTAGCTTATTAGTTATTTACATTTCAGTTAGAACAGTCAGTTTGAGAACATGTATCGTACTTTTGATTTGGTTTTGAGAATTGTAACTCTTCGCTAAGTATTTATATTTAAACGTTGTTTCTTCATTGTTATTTGATTATCATTGCCTCGGGTAACCGAGATGGTAATGTCTTCATACCTGAGTGGTCCTGGTAAGGCACTTGGAGTATGGGGGTGTTACATAAACGATATGGGAAACATAATTTGAATGATTAAAGCAATAAAACGCAATAAAGAGGCTATGGTTCGGGATTCTAATCTATCAATTCTATGCTAATGACAAAATAAAGTAGAAACTGAAATTAAGGACAAAATAATACCGAAGTAGGAAGCAAGAGTTGAATCCAAAAGCAAGCAAGGAACTTTATTGAGAATTCTAAACTACGACATAACTACTGTATTTTTGGAACTAGATGATCATGAATCTGATAAACTGAAGTTACGTTATATAAGAAAATAACATAACTCCTTCCTAAAACCTAATTACAATATGGGCTTGAACTATTCTCGACTTTTAATTTGCGCATCAGCTCGCGTGGTGGTCGATCGACCAATGAGGCCAGTCGATCGACCAAAGATGCTGTACAGAATTGCATTCTGACGATTCCTGCAGCGCGCACCGATCTTAAAACAGCCGCCATTTCTTCGTTACTTGGTCAAATCAGGCGTTCTACATGGCGTTGGAAAGCTAAGAGGATAACCTTTCACCTACAACTAGAATCACTCGATTATCTGCTCTAGAACTCGAGATATAGCCATCTGAATTAGGCTGCAATGTCGAGAAACATTCTGACAGTCTATAGACCATGTAGATCAGTCAATAGACCACTGTAGCTGGTAATCCGCTTCTGAAGCTCTCGTAAATTTGTCTTTCAGGCCTCGGAATGCGCACCAAGTTCATTTCTAGTGTAAATACTTCATGTCAAATGCAATACAAGGTACTCGGGGACGGATTTAGCTCAAAATCTACGCACTTCCGCATAAATCTGCAATATTACATAAAAATACGAAAGTAGACGAAATGAGGCAAATAGTAGCATAAACTACATAAATGAGCTCTGAAATGCGTGTAAAATAGGGCGTAAAACAACATATTTAGGACACGCATTAGTTACAAAGTTTAATAGATCAACACAGAACTAAATTGAAACCATGAAATTTAGAAGGTATTATGAATTTACATGATATGTCAATCTTTGTGATTAAAGGTTAGCCTGTAACCTAGTCGACGACGTCTGCATCAATGACCATCTCCTCATCAATAATCAGCATCGATAACACTCCCGATCTTGTACAACACATAGACCGAACACAAATAAACACAATAAAACCATTGGAAATAATGTAAACCCCAATATCACACAATACCTACCACATAGATTGCCAGTGTTGCCGTAGCCAGCCATCTCATAACAGATCATCTTTGTCATTTCTGACATGATAAAAGGCTATTATTGTTTAGCTAACAGTATTAACACCTTACAACCAATGATTCGCTCACAGATTCATCATAAGTATCCGTGTACGTTTTCATTTCCACCAAAAGAATGAATGATACGATCAAGAGAGAAAATATAGGTTTACTCCAGCATTCGGCGAGATGAAGAATATGAAGTTTCCGGAGAGAGTTAGTGGTATTTAGGGAAAAAACACGGGCTAATAAATCACTAAACACAAACTTATACTTCCTCCGTCAAATGAGTTGTATACGTTTGCTTTTTGGGCACTATTCATAGCTGAGGAGAATTTTCATTATAACTTCTAATATATAACATAGAAGATAGTTATGTGAGATCTTTTTGAAATTGTCTTATTGAGTACGTTATGAATATCAATTTTTTTTATAATTTTGGTAATGTGTAGGTGAAGATATGAGCAAAAGAAAATGTGCATTGATGTCCGTGTAATGATTATTATAGGTATCGTCACTCTTAGATCTTGAGTTCAAAAAATCTGAAATAAAGCAAACGTATACAACTCCTTGGAACGGCGGGTGTATATAATAAGTATACTAAGGGGAAACCCGACAAATTCATATAAAGCCAAATAGCCAATTCATCACAACTCAAAGGTAAAATTTCACCCTCAACGGAGTTACCGAGGCTAGAGTAGTAACTCTCGAATAAATGAAAACTGTCGCCAAACACAACATCCATCACTACCCAGAAACTGACTTCAATCTCCGTGAACCCTGACTGTCTCCGCAAGGAAAGATAAATCATATAGTGGAGTAGTGGACAAAGGATAACAGTATACTCTTTATCCATGTTAATTTAGCACTAATTCAACACTTGTCGAGCTGAGTATAGGGTCAGAAATTACGAGTGAAGTAAATTAATGAAAAAAATATACACGTGAATGGCAAAGCTAGGAATTGAAGTTCCAAACCTCTAAAATCCAATCAACGGAAATAGGTCACGAGAGAGAAAAAGGAGCTCAAGATCCCAAACGACCAATTTTTCTGTAAAAGAGGAAGTAAATTAGACAACCAAAGATAAAAGAAGATTTTAAAATATAGTCGATCTTCAGAAACAGAGCATCTATAATATAGTCAATCAGCCAAAAGAAGCACAAATACATACCTGATTAGGATGGAGGAAAGATCTTCTCACACTATTATCTAAAACTGTCCAAACCCATGTAAATTGCAAGGTGGCATTTAAAAAATTTTAAACATAGATGGAGAAAATATAGTAGTGGAGTATGCAATTATTATAGCCAAATTAAGGAAGAGGATCATGAACATTACTACAAAAAAACTCAATAACCTGGCGATTTCTTTAATGGGATAGATAATGTCTCGGTGAGGGGATGGATAGATGATGAGAGATTAAAAAGATCTATTTTCCATTTAATCGGTCCACCTTTCCTATCATTCATAACTACCAAAAAAAAGTTACAGGTGTGAGGCATGCGGCACAATTTACGCAAATTTCACTCATAAAATGAAATCAATTGCGTATGCTGTTGGAATATGTGTCCTCCGACAATAATGCGATCACAATTGTCGATCATAATGATCACATATTTAAATCTCATTTTAAGAATACATGTGGGATGTAATATTTTTACAGTCAACTGGTCCACACATATCGGTAATGATTGGCTGACTAGAGTTTGACATTACTGTCGTGCGACGGTGGTGATCAGTTGATCCCCTTAGGTCATACCTATAGGGAAATACTCTTAATTGATTATTTAATTAATCGTATACCGATACGAGTTAATTAAATTGCTTAAAATTGACGGATGATTTTGTGAGTATAATTAACGTATCTTATTGTAATATGATTAAATGAGACACGGTCTAAGTAATCGAATTGTTTTATTACTTAGATGAAATTATTGTTTACAGAAACAATTGAAACGGAATGAATAAATTATTATAAATACAGAATGTTGTAGTTTATAATTCGGGAACACTTTTGGTACAAGTAATTACAAATTACTAGTCGATTTTGTTAATGACATATTTATGAGTATGTTGATTTTTAATGTGTTAAAAATACATTACAATTTCATAAGTCAAGTAACATGTCACACATGTTACAATTGACAAATGACAAAGATAATATAGACTACCATTTTACATGGTAAAACCGAAAATAAGAAGGGCATTAAGGGTTTGTGTTGTTTAATTTATTTTATTCAAAAACACAATGATAACCCTAGAGTTGCATGCCTAGCCTCTTGTGAAGAGCAAAAATGAAATGCATTGGGCATACTACCCAAGGCATTTTTTCGGCCAACCATAGGAGAAAAGAAAAAGAGTTTTTCTTTTCAATTTATTCATTCATCCTTTTACACAACTTTTTGGTAGTGTAAGGAAATTACTCTCTACATCTTGTGAAATCTAGAGAAATAAAACACACATAATCTGCTCTCTTGACCGAAAATTTTCAAGAGAACAAAATTATTTTTGTGTCATATTTTATATTAAACTTATATTTTACTAGTTCATAAATATATAAGTTATTAAGAGATTTCTTGGGTATATGCTTTTGGGAGAGGTTCTAATTTGAACCTTGTTCATCCATTTTAAGGAAAGCTCAAGAACAAGAGAGTAGGAGAACTCTCTTGTGCCCTTTGATCCGAAAAACCAAATGTAAGGATGAATATTTCTTCTTTAATTTGTTTATTGTTTGCATGCATAAGATCACCAATTAATTTTATGATTAAATTAACATAAAACATATATGAATATGTTGAGTATATAGATCTACTTTTCCTTCAATCGGTATCAAGAGCCTTGGTTGTTTGCATGCAAATCGGTTAAAAGTTTTTCCGAGTTATACGATTAACATATAAAACTTGTTTAATTTGTGTTTATTATGAAATATCACGAAATTTATTATGCATGTTAAAATTTCTGGTCCTAAAATGTTTTTAGGATATTTTGGTTAATTTATGGATTTTTTATTGTTCATATTATATAATAATGGCATTAAAATATGATTTTATGAATAAAATGTCATTTTCGGACTAAAATTAGCTAAACTTCGAATTTTCCGGTGATTTTTGGATATGTTGTCACATATATTATTTTGAGATGACCTATAAATTTTCATAATTTTTGGACTTCTTATGCTCGAAAAATGGATTTTTTATTATTAAAATTGGATTTAGATGAAAAATAGGTTAATATGAGATAAATTTCGAATCTGGTCATAGAAATTTAGTATGTTGTCACATGCATTTTTACAAGATGTGTGTAAAATAATAGGCTATATTGAAGTCTTTATGCATGATTTATGATTTTTTGAAAAAAAATAGCATAAATAGTGACTTAATTAGTGAAATATTAATAAAGCATTCTCTATGACTAAAGAAAAACATCATATGTTGCATTTTATTATCTTTTTCAGATTTAAAATTGAATAGTTGATGAATATAATTTTTCTCATGTTTTTATGATTATTTTGTTAAAACCGATAAACCGCAACATTGTTTTTCCGGATAAATTTCGAAATTTTTAACCAAAGTTTTTGAACATTATGAGTGTCATGGTATTTTTCCAGAATGTTCATGAGTTTAAATTTCAAATTTTGAATTTATTTGAAATTTTGTGATTTATTTGAAGTTTATAGCTTTTTATTATAATTTTAAGTCCATTAATGAACAAATTTTAGAAATATGAGTTAATTATGGTCAAATAATTAGTGAAGACTAAATTTTGAGTCCTAAGAGGTTAGGGTAGTTAACTTATGCATAAATATGAATTTATGTAATTTTTGTGATTTTAAAATGTTGAATCACGCAAATCCGTAAAAACCGAGTAATATACGATATTGGCCACTTAAAGGCGATTTAGCATAAAATTGGGCATGTTCATACATATTATAATGCTGCATTTTATTTATGATTGTCATAATTTTATTTTATGTAATTTTGAATTATGTAATTTTTACTTAGTATGGCCTTAGTTTTTAATTGGTATTACCCGAAATGTATGGGAATATCGATTCGGTTGTAATTTATTGTGATCTCGTATCACCGTTATGTAATTTAATAGATTTATTTTATTTTAATTACAAATGTATAATAGGAAATTATGTAATTTGTTATGTAATTTTATTTATTTCGGAGTTCCCAAAGACGGATTTCTTCAAGATGGCGATACATAAAGACGGTGTTACCTCGAGATGCGTGCCAAAACCGAAGTTCAAGGGACCAATGGAGTTGGTTTCCGAATATGTAATAGTTAATTAGATTTTCTATTTTAGGAAGGCCATACTAGGATTTATTTTTATGCTTTGCATTTTATTTATACGTCACATGCATCGCTAAATCGCCATAACTAAAACATGCATCTTCTTTCATCGAGTTTATCGACCGTGTCAATTACAATTATCGTAGTTCACCGCTTTAGTTCACTTAAAACGTGATAGATAATAAATTGACATGACCTCTCGCTAAAACAATCAATTGAGACATAGCCTTACCAAATAGTAGAAACCATGAAAATTAAACCTATTTCGTGAGGGAGTGCACTCGGCCGGTACAAACCTTGTTACGTAGGGGAAGTGGGTGATAAATGTCTATCCACCGAATTCATGTTGATAAGGGATGAATCGGCCACACCGTGCCCAAGTTGATGTGGATTTGGATCATGGACACATTTATTCGAAATTTGGGTTGAACTCAACAAAAGTTTTTGATAAGGGATGTATCGGCCACACCGTGCCCTTGTCGGATGTGTTTTGGGCTAAAGATAAATGTTAATGTAATTTTATCGACCAAGAGTTCTAAAAGTAGAATCGATTAAAGAGTTAATCCACCGAGTTATATTGATAAGGGATGTATCGGCCACACCGTGCCCAAGTTAATATGAATTTGGATCTTGGAATCATTTATCAAGTTGGGTAGAGGTCACTAGATAAATGTTTTACTTGTCATTTACAAGTATTAATAAAACGATAAATGTTAAGTTTTCCACTATTCCGTTATTATATTGTTCTATTTCTTTACCACAATTCATATACGATATCATTTCGATTTTTCAAAATCTCCATTAAAACATCGTAACTAAAGACAAATATGAATTTGCTTATAAAACCTCAAATGAACCATTGCTAAGGATCTCTTGTAAAGAGTATAGATTAAAGTTATTCATTATCAAAAGGTTTTGATTCTTGACTAACACATCTACTTACAATGAATTGTTTCTAATTTTGGTAACTAGATTTGTTGGAAATCAAAATTGACCAAAATAACGCAACCACTTCAATGAAAGTTTTAAGACTAAAACGAACAAATGAAGAGTAATCTTCATGAATTCAATTTTGCTTCTCAAAGCAAAGACTCATTGAAATGAGTGGGAGCATTCTCTTAAACCGTTAAGATGAGGACGAGGTTCAAGAAGTAAAGATAATAATGAAATTGATACAAGGTAATGTTAAAAGTAAAGTTATTGAGAAATGACGATACTAAACCTATCAATCCCGACCAATAAAGTTTTCATTGTCTTAAATGTTGGACACAAGAAAGGAAACTACCCCAAATTATTGAAGAATCAACAAGTTAGTTGTGGGACATCTAATGGGACCTTCTTCTTTAAATGTTTATTTGATTAAACATAAATTTTGCTAGTACCACTTCGTCAATATTAGAAACCAGTGGAGGTTTTCATCATTGTATTCGACACATAAGATGATTAGAATATGACGACTAGCAACGATAATGTCGAGAGATAGAGTAATTGTGTACTCAATCTAGTTTTTGGATTTAAAGTTGTACTTAATTGTGACTATTAAGTGCATAAACTCTAAATAAGAATATAAACTTGTTAAGATACAAAAGAGGTTTTCACTTTTGTGACCCTATACACCACAATATGATGTATGGCTAGCCCATTATCAAGGTGATTATATTCTAAACCAAACTAGAATGATATATCATGTAGATGATGTAAGACTCAAATTGGTAACCCAAGATTAACCTTAAATTCTGGAATGATAAACGCAAAGAGTTATCGAGTACTCTTGAAACCATTAGATTGTTAATGGTATATGCGTATCTTGTATTCAAAACAAGATGTCTCGTGCCTTTTGGTTGAAAAGGAGATCAAGGTTGTAAATCATCAATCCAAAATAGGTTGATCATTTTCTTTTACCAACGATTTAAGTTGACGCTAATGTGTTCACTTAATAAAGTAAATAGAAAAATCTTTGAAGAAGTTTAAAGAGTTCAAGGAATCACGATTTAGTCGTAATGGGATTATCAAAGTGAAAACTTTGATATAAGCCAAAGGAAATGTGATATAGTATCACAAGTTAATCTCTCTTAGCTCGCATTATGGAATAATGTGTGGTTGGATAAGAAATCAAACGCTATTCGATATGGTTTGAACTTCAATCAAGTTACTTTGAGTTACTTGATCCTTTTGGGGATATTATCATTTTTGTCTAAATTATTTTTCCACTAAATCGAATCATATGAGATATGAAATGGTAAGGGTACCATGTTTGTAAGTTTTCACAAGAAACAAATGCTCATTTTTCCCTTTCAATTATCACGAGTACGACGGGTTTGCGGCTCATGAAGCTGTCTTTCTAAAATACAAGTTTATTTCTAGAAGACAGAGTGGGAGAAATTATTCAAGAGCCACAAAGAATGCCACAGAGAATGTTATGTCGCAAGAAACTGGTCTTTCTTGACTACATGAGACGTTTTGTGTAAGATATTGTTTCTTTAAAACCTAGGAGGTTAAATTCGTCACTTGTTGAAAATGATGAATTCATGCTACTTTTATGAAAGTAAAGAGCTTATAACTTACAAAGAAATTGCTTGATTCAAGTTGATTACTTCTGGAAAGTAATAAACATATGACTTACATGAGAGTGTTTAAGTCACAACTCAACACAAGGCTTAAGAGCCATGAAAATCCGAAATAAAAAGGCTTGATTAGTGTCAAAGGGTTTTTGCACTAATAAAGAGAGATTTCAAAGCTTGATTGGTGGCAAAGTGTTTTGCACTAGTTGAAATGCTTAAGTCTATTTGGATCTTCTTAGGGATTGTGTTTCATTATTATGAAATACATAGCAAGTAAAATCTAAAACCCACTTCTTCAATTAGAAGGAATGTATTCAATACATGTCTTGAGTTTTGTAGATTCTTGCAATCCTAAGATAATGTGAAACTTAAGAGAGAATCTTAAGTAGGACATCAATGAGTTGGAATCAATGATTTGATCATGTTATAAAACTTTTCTCGATAAGTCGAGAAGTTGTGTTTATACATGGAGTTTAGTGGGAGTTACGGAAATTTTAATTAGTCTTATATGTGGATGACATATTGATCATTGCGAATGATTTAAGACTTTTGGAGTAATATAATACATCTTGAATATCCGAATTTATGAAGATAAATCCACATGATATTAGCGTCAATAAGAAGTCTTATGTTGATAAGATTCATGACTGGTTCAATTAAATTGAACATATTTGATTGATTCCATTTGCTTCACTTGGGATCAATTAAATAAGTAATGATGTATAACACTTCATATACTTTGAGTATGATGAATTGTTTTCAAAATCGAATATAAGTAATCTTTACCAAGTAAGCCATAAAGATTACCCTTAAGTGCTTGCAGAAGCATTAAGGAAGTAAAACAAAGTGTTTATGATGCAATTTTTGTGTAAGGGTGTTACACAAATAACAATTGACAATTGAGATTGCGCATGGTTTCCGACAAAACCATAATCAAAACACATTAGGATGGTTAAGATACCATTGTGGCTATGTTATTTAAGAAATAGATTTTCTAGAATCGTTCTAGGTAATAAAGAACAATGAGAGATATTTATAACGGAAATTGAGTACACTTGCAATCATGGGATGTGCAAGAAGGATGAGTCCCGCACACTGTGAAAACAGTGGGAGCTATTCTAAGGCTAGAAGGCCTATGTCTTGATTGGATCTCGACGCGTACTCAGAAAGTTTTGTAATGCAAATGTATACATTACAAAGGAAAACGAGTATGTAGTAAGGTTGAGTAAGGTACAAGAAGTTGATAAAACCTACTAACCAAAGCCTTCTCATAGGCTTAACATGATGAGTCATTTCAATTAAATTGAGATGAACAACTACACTCAAGAACAAACTGGATTATAGAATATGAAGTAGTAATCAAGTATTGACTACTCATATGATAATCACATTTATCGTTCGAGTTTTTATATCTGAAAACTCCTATTATACTTTGTTACATCCAAACGGGTTGTAGAGACAACGTTGAACCCCGTTAAAGTGAACCCGGATTAACATAGTAATCGCCCATAGTCACTTGTATGAGGTGACGTCTCGAAGTGACTAGAGTGTGATGCGATTGATGGCAAGTTCAAGTGCCATAGAGTCATGTGAGATGACTAGTCGATCACATAGGCAGACTGTTAGGAACACTTTGTCGGGCCTTATGACCGCTTATAGAGTTCTGGCAAATTTATATAGCCTGGTCGTGGTGAGAGCTACTATAGTATTCAAATGAGTCGATTCTTTTGACTAAAGACTATTTGCCTAAGATGGCACAGTTTCAGATTAACTTTGATTTGTGTTACTACGACCTTCGTAAATGGGGTCAAATGGGCATATTTTGGGTTATGATGGCTGTGGCTAGTCGAAGGGAATGAGTGCGATAGGAATTGTCCACCCCTAGTCAGGGTTATAACAATATCTCAGGGCCACTCGAGGAGTAATGAACTGGAAATGCGTGGCCACGCTCGGAATGAATCCATGGTGGATAAATCCGGTCAATCAGTTATTCTCCAGATCGAGGAAACCACTCTCGATATGATCACTTGCAAGTACGACCTGAAAGACACCTTGCATTGAGTGGGAGATAGTAATAGGATAAGAGAATTGGTGACGCACACTTGTCGAGGACAAGTGGGAGATTGTTGGAATATGTGTCCTCCGACAATAATGCGATCACAATTGTCGATCATAATGATCACATGTTTAAATCTCATTTTAAGAATACTTGTGGGATGTAATATTTTTACAGTCAACTGGTCCACACATATCGGTAATGATTGGCTGACTAGAGTTTGACATTTCGTCGTGCGGACGGTGGTGATCGATTGATCCCCTTAGGTCATACCTATAGGGAAATACTCTTAATTGATTATTTAATTAATCGTATACCGATATGAGTTAATTAAATTGCTTAAAATTGACGGATGATTTTGTGAGTATAATTAACGTATCTTATTGTAATATGATTAAATGAGACACGGTCTAAGTAATCGAATTGTTTTATTACTTAGATGAAATTATTGTTTACAGAAACAATTGAAACGGAATGAATAAATTATTATAAATACAGAATGTTGTAGTTTATAATTCGGGAACACTTTTGGTACAAGTAATTACAAATTACTAGTCGATTTTGTTAATGACATATTTATGAGTATGTTGATTTTTAATGTGTTAAAAATACATTACAATTTCATAAGTCAAGTAACATGTCACACATGTTACAATTGACAAATGACAAAGATAATATGGACTACCATTTTACATGGTAAAACCGAAAATAAGAAGGGCATTAAGGGTTTGTGTTGTTTAATTTATTTTATTCAAAAACACAATGATAACCTTAGAGTTGCATGCCTAGCCTCTTGTGAAGAGCAAAACTGAAATGCATTGGGCATACTACCCAAGGCATTTTTTCGGCCAACCATAGGAGAAAAGAAAAAGAGTTTTTCTTTTCAATTTATTCATTCATCCTTTTACACAACTTTTTGGTAGTGTAAGAAAATTACTCTCTACATCTTGTGAAATCTAGAGAAATAAAACAGACATAATCTCCTCTCTTGACCGAAAATTTTCAAGAGAACAAAATTATTTTTGTGTCATATTTTATATTAAACTTATATTTTACTAGTTCATAAATATATAAGTTATTAAGAGATTTCTTGGGTATATGCTTTTGGGAGAGGTTCTAATTTGAACCTTGTTCATCCATTTTAAGGAAAGCTCAAGAACAAGAGAGTAAGAGAACTCTCTTGTGCCCTTTGATCCGAAAAACCAAATGTAAGGATGAATATTTCTTCTTTAATTTGTTTATTGTTTGCATGCATAAGATCACCAATTAATTTTATGATTAAATTAACATAAAACATATATGAATATGTTGAGTATATAGATCTACTTTTCCTTCATATGCCATAGTACATAAATCTCATCTTATTCAAATAGTCAGATAGGGAGTCTGATTCATTTCCTTGCATCATCTTGTGTCTCATTACTTGTGCTGACACATAAACATTGGTTATAAAAAGTATTGTGTAGGCCACATTAAATGGATGCACGAGTTATTTTAAGACGAAGAGGATGCAACACAAGATGGAACACGAAGTTGAAACAAATGATATGTTCTCCCATTGTATGACCACAAGAAATACCTTCACACCTCATTTAACAATTTCAATCAGTGAGCTCCATAAAAATTATAAGACCGTGTTAAGAGATTAGAATTACATTTTTCCCCTGCATTTTACGCTGTTAATCTCGAACCGCATTAGCAACAGCTCCACTGGCCAAAATTGTTTTTCGAGCTCCCTAACAGTTTGAGCAAGTTTTTCAACCTCTGCAACTTTTTGACGATGCATCTTGTCCCGAATTTTGTTTTCTTCTTGATCAGTCCACAAACCTTAGCAAACGAAAAAAAAAACTGACACAAATGACGGGTTGAATTGTAAGTTGGTATGCAAACCTGACAAATCTCAATTTGCTTAATTAATCCCTTGTTCTTGTTCTGCGGATCAACAAACAACGACGCCTTTGCCATATCTAACTGAACAATTTTCTCCGCCTTCAATAATGCAGCCTCCTTGGATCTTATAAGACGATCAAGAGCTTTGTTGTCATCCTACAATTTTGCAATCTGGAACCATAGAAATTCACAAGTTAATCATTAATGCTAAAATATATAAAACAGACAACAATAGAGCCCTAGTTAATAGAGGGTGGGGATGGAAAAATACCTTTGATGGTATTTCCGATTAGAAGTGTTTTGAAGAAGCTCAACTTATTGAGGAAGATCGACTTATTGAAGAGTGAGAAGTGGGGAAGGAGATTGAAATGAGTGGATAAGGGTAAGCAGAGAATGTCGTAAAGTAGTGGATGTGAGTGTAAGAGGAATTCAGGGTAGGGATGGAAAGGAGGAGATCAATAGCTTAGAGAAGAGATGAAAAGTCTATTCACAAGGAACAATTTTCGCATTCCTCACTTTTTTAAAGGGTTTGGATTGCCCCGCATGTGAACACTTGTAATCTACGAGCCACAAAGGCAGTCATCAAAGAAAAAAAATATAAACAATGTGAAGAGGAAAAAACACTTATTCATTGCAAGTGGTATTGGCTTTACAAACCTCTGCCTCCTTGTTTTTTTTCTTTCTACTGTTATTATTATTTTTGCATTCCTCGGGCCTTCGACTGGATACCAAAGTAGCTCTCTTCTGCACATGACCTCTATAAAGGTAATTTCTTATTACTGTGTTTGCAGGCATATCAAGACGGACGTGTTGGCGTCGTAAACTCAGAAAGTAGACACATTCCAAAGACATGAAAGAGTGGCCCGGTTATAAACACATGCCATTTGTAAGCACCAAACCAGAAGACACGGATCAAAATACTAAGCGATAACAAGCAATAAGATGTAAAGACGCTAACAGGGACATGTTATTCAAAATAAAAACAACCAAGCCGAATTCAAAAAGGCAGGGTTAAAAGCAATAGTTGTGGGATCACGATCAACTCCTCCTGAAGTTGACAGTGCAGATCTCAAGCAAATCTCAAAACACCGCATATAACAAACTCAATTTTAAACATCATGAAATGAAGGAAACCAAACCAGCCCTAGTAAATAAAGAGCAACAATGCAAAAAACACAAGATACCCCAACAAACTAAGAAAAAAATAGTAAGCGATAAGATATAAAAACGCAAAAGTAGAAATTCTGA
Organism: Silene latifolia; assembly: GCF_048544455.1. Lineage (NCBI taxonomy): Eukaryota > Viridiplantae > Streptophyta > Magnoliopsida > Caryophyllales > Caryophyllaceae > Silene > Silene latifolia. The sequence goes on from NC_133530.1 coordinate 55,059,398, forward strand.
AAAAAAAAATTAGTTAGGGTGAGAATCAATACCTCGTATTCTGACCTCAAACTCTCACTACATAGCCCGATACAACTACAACCACAACAATTTCAATCTACATAAATAAAAGCAAAGCAATAGAAGGAAGTGCATAGCTCAAAAACAAAATTAATTAGTGTTAGAATCAATACCTCGTGTTCTGAGCTCAAACTCACTCTGTATCCTGAGACAACTGAAACCAAAACAACGGCTATCCGAGAAAGTAGAGGTGCACAAACACCTTCAAGTGCCTAGATCTATAAACCTAAAGGGTATTAACAAAATCTCAGTTGTAGAAATGGTTAATATCGAACACAAAAAGAGGTACGCCGTAAAAGGGTCAAGCGTAAAAGAAACATAATGCCAAAGTATCCAACTTGACATATAAACGGCGGTTAAGGAGTAGACACAAAGAAGTGATTGTATTTCATCATCAGGTGCATCATCTGCAAGGGATTTTGATGCAGGGCCAATAATTACATAATGCAAGTCGATGTAGCAGCAGTATCCCAACGCCCGATCATGTTCTGTATCTATCCAGGCCGATTGAAGCTCCCGTTGTCAATAACACGTAGTAACGGTACTATGAAGCTGTATTTTGGAAGCATAGAAAAATAGACGCCACCACGTCAAACAGCCAATAATATTAATAACAATACATATAACGTCTAATGATCAAAAATTGTCTGGACTAAAAAGCAAGTAATAACAGCCAATAATATTAATAACAATCCCCGTCCAAAGAAACAAGTAATAAGGTTAGTCCACCATCACACGCTCCCTGGTATAGAGTTTACCTTGAGTCTTTTAGGCGCCCCGTCCTGGTAGCATTAATCAGGACACCAGTTTGTAAAACGATATTAGGCTGTTCACCAACTCTGACTGTCCACCCCAACGCATTTACAGTGCACAGCTGCGGCCAACGACTATAGGAAACACCGGGGAAATATTAACAGATGAGTAGGATTAGTTGTATAGAAACGGTGAAAGTCAACGCTGGAGCAGTAAGCGGTGAAAAAATTAATACATAGGTGTACAACGTTATGTCCAACTCTAACCTCGCTGCCAGGGTAGAACGTGTATCCCCTCGGTGCGCCAAAACGGCATTGGCAATTAGATGTCAACATACATCTATAAAACATAGTACAAAGTAGTATACAAGCAAACTCAAGGGAAACATAGAATAAAAACCCAACCCAGGCAGTCGGGGTTTAGAGTATACCACATGTAAGTTTATGCCTAGAGTGAATACACCACAAGTACCTGAATGCGCACCAGTAATAAAAAAGTTAAGACTTCCACTGAACAGCTGGTTTAAACCAATATTCACTACGATGTGAGGTAAGATGCTCAGTATCATATCAGCTATCCCAAGGGACAATATCCAATTAATAAATAACGACCAAATATTTGCCCTTGAAATTGCAACACTCAATAGTCAAAGGAGAGCGTAAAAAATTGGAACAAAACGCAAACGAACTACATTAGGTAAGGACGAGATCACATGTTAAAACCTTACCATTAAGTAGCAAATACATTGGCACCACAAATTCATGCGTCACTTCTGCAGCATAATACACCACAGGTAAGTGCATGGCTCGAGTGAGTACACCATGGTACATACAGGACTAATGATGGATTGACAATAACAATACTAATAATACCTAGCAAGCGGCAACATCAACAACACTATAACACTTGAACGCACCGCTCAAAACAATGTAGTTAGTACTCAAGCATCTCCTCAACGCTCCAAACAACCTAAACAGTCTCAGGCCAAATCCAGTCCTTTTTTTTGGCAATATTAATAAGCTCAGAATTAAGGCCAATAGTAATAATAATAGCAGTAGTATTAATAAAGCAATAACAACAACAAAATAACAATTGAAACAAACCTTATAACAATGGATCAAAATCATAAAACGAACCAGCATGAATTAGGCGAATGAAACCAGTATGTAGGCGTTGCCGATGCAATTGTTAGTTGTATAGCGGTGTCGAAATCAAATCGGCGTCCCACCCCAGGTGCACAAAAAATGCAACGATTAGCATCTTTAAATTCAAAATGGGGAGTTAAGACCCCAAATAACAAACAACAAGAAGGAAAAACAAGTGTAAACAAACTAAGTCTAACAGCCAGTTGATTGACAAAATTAGGCGAATGATACAGTGGCTACGCTCCATCAAGACCCTAAATTAAGCAAACTAAAAACCTAACAAGACCCTAATTAATTATTAGAATTCGAGAGATGAGTAAAAAGAGGAACTCAAAACCGGTAAAACAAAAATCACAGCCGAAAATATGGGGTAAATAGCTAGACCAAAGTAACAACCACTAAAAGAACATGTTAAAGGCAAAACTCATCACAAAGTATCATGTGTAAATTAACACTACATTCATGAAAGTTTATCAATAATAAGAGGTAGAAATAGTAAACACCTTTGAGTATTGCCATAAGACAGAAGTTAGACAGCATGTCCGACTGTTCGAAGGCAAACCCTAACAATTCAACAATGCATAATCGAAAG